>NW_022605679.1:0-23086 GCF_008692025.1 Phocoena sinus | reverse complement strand
GCTTGAGTTCACTGTGGCCCGGATCCCATAGACTCGATGCTCTGGGCTGCCTGCTGGGAGGTTCCAACTGCTGGATTCCTCTCATTTTTTATTCTATGGGCCCTGTGTTGTGAGGCTACTCCTGCCTGCCTCACTCCGAGTCCCTTGGAGATGTGGGTCCTCTGATTTAGGCCACGTGTTCCGGGTTCCTCACCTTTCTATGATTTGTCCACACTGGTGTGAGGACACTCCTTCCTGGTTCCAATCCCCTTGGTGATGTGGGCCCTCTGGTGAGAGTCTGATCCTGGCTGGGTTCCTCACCCTTCTGTGAGGTGGACCCTCTGTGTGAGGTAATTCCTGCCTGGCTTGCTCCCATTGCCTTGGTGACGTCGGCCCTCTGGTGGCATTTGGAGCCTGCTGGGAACCTCCTCTCCTAGGTGATGATGGCCCTCTGGCGTCAGACTCTAACTGCTTGGCTCCCCACGTTTTCTGATGTGAGCCCAGTGATGCCAAGACACTCCTGTAAGGCTCCCATCCCCAAGGGGATGTGTGCCTTCTGTTCTCTTGTCCCAACGCCTGGGTTGCTCACAGTTTCATGATGTTGGCTCCCTGGTTTTAATTCACACAGGCCTAGATCCCATAGCCTCTGTGCTCTGGGCCACCTGCTGGGAGGTTCCAAATGCAGGATTCCTCACCATTTTTATTCTTCGGTCCCTGTGTTGTGAGGCTCCTCCTGCCTGCCTCACTGCGAGCCCCTTGTTGATGTAGGTCCTCTGGTATGCGGCCACATGTGCCGGTTGCCTCACCTTTTATTGATGTCGCCCCACTGGTGTGAGGACACTCCAGCCTGGTTCCCATCCACTTGGTGATGTGGGCCCACTGGTGAGGGTCTGATCCTAGTTGGGCTCCTCATACATCTGTGAGGTGGGCCCTCTGCTCTGAGGTCACTGCTGTCTGCTGGCACACACCGCCTTGGCATCTTCGGCCCTCTGGTAGCAGTTGGAGCCTACTGGGACCCTCCTCCCCTCGGTGATGAGGGCCCTCTTGCGTCAGGCCCTAACTGCCGGGCTCCCCAAATTTTTTGATGTGCGCCCACTGGTGCAATGAGACTCCTGCCAGGTTCCCATCTCCATGGGGTTGTGGGCCTTCTCTTCTGTGGTCCCAACATCTGGGTTGCTCACAGTTTCAGGATGTGGGCCCTCTGCTGTGAGTTCACTGAACCCTGTATCCCATAGCGTCGGTGCTCTGGGCCGCCTGCTTGGAGGTTGCAACTTCTTGTTTCCTCACCTTTTTTATTCTATGGGCCCTCTATTGTGAGTCTCCTCCTGCATGCCTCACTCCCAGCCCCTTCGAGATGTGTGTCCCCTTGTTTGGGGCCATATGTGCTGGGTTCCTCACCTTTCGCTGATGTGGACCCCTGGTGTAAGACACTCCTTCCTGGTTCCCATTCCCTTGGTGATGTGGGCCCTCTGGTGAGAGTCTGATCCTGTTTGGGTCCCTCACACTTCTGTGAGGTGGGCTCTCTGCTCTGAGATCACTCCTGCCTGGCTTGAACACACCTCCTTTGCGACGTCGGCACTCTGGTGGCAGTTGGAGCCTGCTGAGAGCCTCCTTCCCACAGTGATGAGGGCCCCCTTGCGTCAGGCCGTAACTCCTGGGCTCCCAAATTTTCTGATGTGCGCCCTCTGGTGCAAGGACACTCCTGCCAGGTTCCCAACCACATGGTAATGTGGGCCTTCAGCTCTGAGGTCCCAACGCCTGTGTTGCTCACAGTTTCATGATGAGGGCCCTCTGTTGTGAGTTCACTCAGGCCTGCATCCCTTAGCCTCGCTGCTCCTGGCCGCCTGCTGCGAGGTTCCAACTGCTGGATTCCTCACCTTTTTTATTCTATAGGCCCTCTGTTGTGAGTCTCCTCCTGCATGCCTCACTCCCAGCCCCTTCGTGATGTGTGTCCCCTTGTTTGAGCCCACACGTGCTGGACTCCTCACTTTTCACTGATGTCGCCCTACTGGTGTGAGGACACTCCTGCCTGGTTCCCATCCCCTTGGTGATGTGGGCCCTCTGGAGAGAGTCAGATGCTGGTTGTGTTCCTCACCCTTCTGTGAGGTGGGCCCTCTGCTATGAGGTAATTCCTGCCTGGCTGGCACAAGTCTCTTTGGCGACGTTGGCCCTCTGGTAGCAGTTGGAGTCTGCTGGGAGACTCCTCCCCACTGTGATGAGGGCCCTATTGCGTCAGACCGCAACTCCTGGGCTCCCAAAATTTCTGATGTGCACCCTGTGGTGCCGAGGACACTCCTGCCTGGTTCCCAACCACATGGTAATGTGGGCCTTCAGCTCAGTGGTCCCAACGTCTGTGTTGCTCACAGTTTCATGGTGAGAGCCCTCTGTTGTGAGTTCACTCAGGCCTGGATCCCTTTGCCTCGCTGCTCCTGACCGCCTGCTGCGAGGTTCCTACTGCTGGATTCCTCACCTTTTTTATTCTATAGGCCCTCTGTTGTGAGTTTCCTCCTGCATGCCTCACTCCCAGCCCGTTCGTGATGTGTGTCCCCTTGTTTGAGCCCACATGTGCTGGATTCCTAACCTTTCGCTGATGTGGCCCCACTGGTGTGAGAACACTCCTGCCTGGTCCCCAACCCCTTGGTGATGTGGCCCTCTGGTGAGTCTTATCTTGGTTGGGATCCTCACCCTTCTGTGAGGTGGGCCCTCTGCTCTGAGGTCACTCCTGCTTAGCTGGCACACACCGCCTGTGTGACGTCGGCCCTTTGGTGGCAGTTGGAACCTCCTGGGAGCCTCCTCCCCTCGGTCATGAGGGCCCTCCGGCGTCAGGCCATAACTGCTGGGTACCCACATTTTATGATACGTGCTAAGTGGTGCGAGGACACTCCTGCCAAGTTCCCATCCCCATGGGGATGTGGGCCTTCTGCTCTGAGGTCCCAATGTCTGGGTTGCTCATGGTTTCATGATGTGGGCCCTCTGCTGTGAGTTCACTGCGGCCTGGATCACATAGACTTGGTGCTCTGGGCCGCCTGCTGGGTCGTTCCAACTGCTGGATTCCTCTCATTTTTTATTCTATGGGCTCTGTGTTGTGAGGCTACTCCTGCCTGCCTCACTCCAAGCACCTTGGAGATGTGGGTCCTCTGATTTAGGCCACATCCTCCGGGTTCCTCACCTTTCTATGATTTGGCCACACTGGTGTGAGTACTCTCCTGCCTGGTTCCGATCCCCTTGGTGATGTGGGCCCTCTGGTGAGAGTCTGCTATTGGCTGGGTTCCTCACCCTTCTGTGACATAGGCCCTCTGCTCTGAGGTCACTCCTGCCTGGCTGGTGCACGGCACGATGGCAGTTGGCAGTTGCTTCCTGCTGGGAGTCTCGTCCCCTCGGTAATGAGGGCCCTCTGGCATCAGGCCCTAACTCCTGTGCTCCCCAAATTTTCTGACGTGTGCCCTGTGGTGTGAGTACACTCCTGCCAGGTTCCCAACTTCAGGGGAATGTGGGCCTTCTGCACTGTGGTCCCAATGCCTGGGTTGCTCACAGTTTCATGATGAGGGCCCTCTGTTGTGAGTTCACAGCGGCCGAGATCCCACAGCCTCGCTGCTCCTTGCCGCCTGCTGAGGGGTTCCAACTGCAGGATTCCTCACCGTTTTTATTCTGTGGGCCCTCAGTTTTGAGGCTCCTCCTGCCTGCCTCACTCCCAGCCCCTTGGTGATGTGTGTCCTCATGTTTGAGTCCACGTGTGCTGGATCCCTCTCCTTTCGATAAGGTGGCCCCACTGGTGTGAAGACACTCCTGCCTGGTTCCCAACCCCTTGGTGATGTGGGCCCTCTGGTGAGAGTCTGATCCTGGCTGGATTCCTCACACTTACGGGAGATGGGTCCTCTGCTTTGAGGTCACTACTGCCTGGCTGGCACACTTCACCTTGGCCACATGTGCCATCTGGTTGCAGTTGGAGCGTGCTGGGTGCCTCCTCCCCTTGGTGATGAGGGCACTCTGACATCAGTCCCCAAAGGCTGGGCTCCCCATATTTTCTGATGTGCGCCCACTGGTGTGATGACACTCCTGCCAGGTTCCCATCCACATAGGGATGTGGAACTTCTGCTCTGAGGTACCAATGGCTGGGTTGCTCACAGTGTCAGGATATGGGCCCTGTGGTGTGAGTTCACTCAGGCCTGGATCCCATAGCCTCGCTGTTCCTGGGCGCCTGCTGGGAGGTTCCATTTGCCGGATTCCTCAAGTTTTTTGTTCTCTGCGCCCTCTGCTTTGAGGTTCCTCCTGCCTGCCTCAGTCCCAGTCTTTTGTTGATGTGTGTCCTCTGGTTTGAGGCCACGTGTGCTGGGTTCCTCAACTTTCGCTGATGTGGCCCACTGGTGTGAGGACACTCCTGCCTGGTTCCCATCCACTTGGTGATGTGGGCCCACTGTTGAGAGTCTGATCCTAGTTGGGTTCCTCATACTTGTGTGAGGTGGGCCCTCTGCTCTGAGGTCACTCCTGTCTGCTGGCACAATCCCGCCTTGGCAACGTCGGCATTCTGGTAGCAGTTGGAGCCTGCTGGGACCCTCCTCCCCTCAGTGATGAGGGCCCTCTTGCGTCAGGCACTAACTGCCGGGCTCCCCACATTTTTTGATATGGGCACACTGGTGCAATGTGACTCCTGCCAGGTTCCCATCCCCATGGGGTTGTGAGCCTTCTCTTCTGTGGTCCCAACGTCTGGGCTGTTCACAGTTTCAGAATGTGAGCTCTCTGCTGTGAGTTCACTGAGCCCTGTATCCCATAACGTCGGTGCTCTGGGCCGCCTGCTTGGAGGTTCCAACTTCTTGTTTCCTCACCTTATTTATTCTATGGGCCCTCTATTGTGAGTCTCCTCCTGCATGCCTTACTCCCAGCCCCTTCGTGATGTGTGTCCCCTAGTTTGGGGCCACATGTGCTGGGTTCCTCACCTTTCCTGGTGTGGCCCCCCTGGTGTGAGGACACTCCTTCCTTGTTCCCATCCCCTTGGTGATGTGGGCCCTCTGGTGAGAGTCTGATCCTGATTGCGTACCTCACACTTCTGTGAGGTGGGCCCTCTGCTCTGAGGTCACTCCTGCCTGTCTTGAACACACCTCCTTGGCGACGTCGGCACTCTGGTGGCAGTGGGAGCCTGCTGAGAGCCTCCTTCCTACAGTGATGAGGGCCCTCTTGCGTCAGGCCGTAACTCCTGGGCTCCCAAATTTTCTGATGTGCGCCCTGTGGTGCGAGGACACTCCTGCCAGGTTCTCAACCACATGGTAATGTGGGCCTTCAGCTCTGAGGTCCCAACGTCTGTGTTGCTCCGTTTCTTGATGAGGGCCCTCTGTTTTGAGTTCACTCAGGCCTGCATCCCTTAGCCTCGCTGCTCCTGGCCGCCTGCTGAGAGGTTCCAACTGCTGGATTCCTCAACTTTTTTATTTCATAAGCCCTCTGTTGTGAGTCTCCTCCTGCATGCCTCACTCCCAGGCCCATCGTGATGTGTGTCCCCTTGTTTGAGGCCACATGTGCTGGATTCCTAACCTTTCGCTGATGTCGCCCCCCTGGTGTGAGGACACTCCTGCCTGGTTCCTATCCCCTTGGTGATGTGGGCCCTCTGGTGAGAGTCGGATGCTGGTTGTTTTCCTCACACTTCTGTGACGTGGGCACTCTGCTATGAGGTAATTCCTGCCTGGCTGGCACAAGTCCCCTTGGCGACGTTGGCCCTCTGGTAGGATTTGCAGCCTGCTGGGAGCCTCATCCCCATGGTGATGAGGGCCCTCTGGCGTCAGGCCCTAACTGCTGGGCTCCCCACATTTTCTGATGTGCGCCCACTGGTGCGAGGACACTCCTGCCAGGTTCCCCTTCCCATGGGGATGTGTGCCTTTTGCTGTGAGGTCCCAACGGCTGGGTTGCTCACAGTTTCATGATGTGGGCCCTCTGCTGTGAGTTCACTCCGGCATGGATCTAATAGACTCGGTGCTCTGGGCCGCCTGCTGGGAGGTTTCAATTGCTGGATTCCACACCTTTTTTATTCTTTGGGCTCTCTGTTGTGAGGCTCCTCCTGCCTGCCTCACACCTAGCCCCTTGGTGATATTTGTTCTCTGGTTTGAGGCCACGTGTGCTGGGCCCCTCACCTTTCGATGATGTTGGCCCACTGGTGTGAGAACACTCCTGAGTGCTCCCGAACTCCTTGGTGATGTGGGCCATCTGGTGAGTATTATCTAGGCTGGGAACCTCACCCTTCTGTGAGGTGGGCCCTCTGCTCTGAGGTCACTCCTTATTGGCTGGCACACACCGCCTTGGTGACGTCGGCCCTTTGGTGGCAGTTGGAATCTGCTGGGAGCCTCCTCCTCTCGGTCATGAGGGTCCTCTGGCGTCAGGCCATAATTGTTCGGTACCCACATTTTCTGATACGTGCTAAGTGGTGCGAGGGCACTCCTGCCAAATTCCCAACCCCATGCAGATGTGGGCCTTCTGCTCTGAGGTCCCTACGGCTGGGTTGCTCACAATTTCATGCTGTGGGCCCTCTGCTGTGAGTTCACTGCGGCCTGGATCGCAGAGACTCGGTGCTCTGGGCCGCCTGCTGGGAGGTTCCAACTGCTGGATTTCTCTCACTTTTTATTCTATGGGCCCTGTGTTGTGAGGCTACTCCTGCCTGCCTCACTCCGAGTCCCTTGGAGATGTGGGTCATCTGATTTAGGCCACATGCTCCGGGTTCCTCACCTTTCTATGATTTGTCCACACTGGTGTGAGGACACTCTTTCCTGGTTCCGATCCCCTTGGTGATGTGGGCCCTCTGGTGAAAGTCTTATACTGGCTGGGTTCCTCACCCATCTGTGACGTAGGCCCTCTGCTGTGAGGTCACTCATGCCTTGTTGCCACATGGCACGTGGGCGACGTGGGCCCTTAGTTGGCCGTTGCTTCCTGCTGGGAGTCACCTTCCCTCGGTATTGAGGGTCCTCTGGCGTCAGGCCCTAACTCCTGGGCTCCCAAAATTTTCTGACGTGTGCCCTGTGGTGTGAGAACACTCCTGCCAGGTTCCCAACCTCAGGGGAATGTGGGACTTCTGCTCTATGATCCCAATGTCTGGGTTGCTCACAGTTTCAGCATGTGGGTCCTCTGCTGTGAGTTCACTGCCCCCTGTATCCCATAGCGTCGGTGCTCTGGGCTGCCTGCTTGGAGGTTCCAACTTCTGGTTTCCTCACCATATTTATTCTATGTGCCCTCTGTTGTGAGTCTCCTCCTGCATGCCTCACTCCCAGCCCCTTCGTGATGTGTGTCCCCGTGTTTGAGGACGCATGTGCTGGGTTCCTCACCTTTCGCTGATGTTGCCCCGCTGGTGTAAGACACTCCTTCCTGGTTCCCATCCCGTTGGTGATGTGGGCCCGGTGGTGAGAATCTGATGCTGATTGTGTCCCTCACACTTCTGTGAGGTGGGCCCTCTGCTCTGAGGTCACTCCTGCCTGGCTTGAACACACCTCCTTGGCGACGTCGGCAGTCTGGTGGCAGTTGGAGCCTGCTGAGAGCCTCCTTCCCACAGTGATGAGGGCCCTCTTGCGTCAGGCTGTAACTCCTGAGCGTCCAGTTTTTCTGATGTGCACCCTGTGGTGCGAGGACACTCCTGCCAGGTTCCCATTCCTGAGGGAATGTGGGCCTAGTGCTCTGAGGTCCCAACGTCTAGGTTGCTCACAGTTTCATGATGTGGCCCTCTGCTTTGAGTTCACTGTGGCCCGGATCCCATAGACTCGATGCTCTGTGCTGCCTGCTGGCAGGTTCCTACTACTGGTTTCCTCACCTTTTTTATTCTATGGGCCCTGTGTTGTGTGGCTACTCCTGCCTGTCTCACTCCGAGACCCTTGATCATGTGGTTCCTCTGGTTTAGGCCACATGTGCTAGGTTCCTCACCTTACTATGAGGTGACCACACTGGTGTGAGGACACTCCTGCCTGGTTCCGATCCCCTTGGTGATGTGAACACTCTGGTGAGAGTCTTAACCTGTCTGGGTTCCTCACCCTTATGTGAGGTAAGCCCTCTGCTGTGAGGTCACTCCTGCCTGGCTGGCAAACGTTACCTTGGCGACGTGTGCCCTCAGTTGGGAGTTGGTGCCAGCTTGGAATCTCCTCCCCTCGGTACTGAGTGCCCTCTTGCGTCAGGCCCAAACTCTGGGCTCCCAAAATTTCCTGATGTGTGCCCTGTGGTGCGAGGACACTCCTGCCAAGTTCCCGAACACATGGGAATGTGGGCCTTCTGCTGTGAGATCACAAAGCCTGTGTTGCTCACAGTTTCATGATGAGGGCCCTCTGGGGCGAGTTCATTCTGGACTGGATCCCATAGCCTTGCTGCTCCTGGCCGCCTGCTGGGAGGTTCCAACTGCTGGATTCCTCACCTTATTTATTCTATAGGCCCTCTTTTGTGAGTCTCCTCCTGCATGCCTCACTCCCAGCCCCTTCGTGATGTGTGTCCCCTAGTTTGAGCCCACACGTGCTGGATTCCTCACCTTTCGCTGATGTCACCCTACTGGTGTGAGGACACTCCTGCCTGGTTCCCATTCACTTGGTGATGTGGGCCCTCTGGAGAGAGTCGGATGCTGGTTGTGTTCCTCACACTTCTGTGAGGTGGGCCCTCTGCTATGAGGTAATTCCTGCCTGGCTGGCACAAGTCGCCTTGGCGACGTTGGCCCTCTGGTAGCAGTTGGAGCCTGCTGGGAGGCCCCTCCCCACGGTGATGATGAAGCTCTGGCGTCAAGCCCTAACTCCTGGGCTCCCCGCATTTTCTGATGTGCGCCCACTGGTGCGAGGACACTCCTGCCAGGTTCCCGTCCCCATGGGGATGTGGGCCTTCTGCTCTGTGCTCCCAAAGGCTGGGTTGCTCACAGTTTCATGATGTGGCCCTCTGCTGTGAGTTCACTGTGGCCTGGAACCCATAGACTCGATGCTCTTGGCCACCTGCTGGCAGGTGCCTTCTGCTGCCTTCCTCACCTGTTTTATTCTATGGGCCCTGTGTTGTGTGGATACTACTGCCTGTCTCACTCCAAGACCCTTTTACATGTGTGTCCTCTGGTTTAGGCCACATGTGCTGGGTTCCTCACCTTTCTATGAGGTGACCACGCTGGTGTGAGAACACTCCTGCCTGGTTACGATCCCCTTGGTGATGTGGGCCTTCTGGTGAGAGTCTTAACCTGTCTAGGTTCCTCACCCTTCTGTGAGGTAGACCCTCTGCTGTGAGGTCACTCCTGCCTGTCTGGCAAACGTTACCTTGGCCACGAGAGCCCTCAGTTGGGAGTTGGTGCCAGCTTGGAATCTCCTCCCCTCGGTACTGAGTGCCCTCTTGCGTCAGGCCCTAACTCTGGGCTCCCAAATATTCTGGTGTGTGCCCTGTGGTGCGAGGACACTCCTGCCAGGTTCCCAACTACACGGTAATGTGGGCCTTCAGCTCTGAGGTCCCAAAGGCTCTGTTGCTCACAGTTTCATGATGAGGGCCCTCTGTTGTGAGTTCGCTGAGGCCTGGATCCCTTAGCCTCGCTGCTCCTGGCCGCCTGCTGGGAGGTTCCAACTTCTGGTTTCCTCACTTTTATTCTATGGGCCCTCTGTTGTGAGTCTCCTCCTGCATGCCTCACTCCCAGCCCCTTCGTTATGTGTGTGCCCCTGTTTCAGCCCACATGTTCTGGAATCCTCAACTTTTGCTGATGTCGCCCCACTGGTGTGAGGACACTCCTGCCTGGTTTCCATCCCCTTGGTGATGTGGGCCCTCTTTGGAGAGTCCGATGCTTCTTGTGTTCCTCACACTTTTGTGGGGTGGGCCCTCTGCTATGAGGTAATCCCTGTCTGGCTGGCACAAGTCGCCTTGGCGGCGTCGGCCCTCTGGTAGCAGTTGGAGCCTGCTGGGAGCCTCCTCCCCACGGTGATGAGGGCCCTCTGGCATCAGGCCCTAACTGCTCTGCTCCCCACATTTTCTGATGTGCGCCCACTGGTGCGAGGACACTCCTGCCAGGTTCCCGTCCCCATGGGGATGTGGACCTTCTGCTCTGAGGTCCCAACAGCTGAGATTCTCACAGTTTCATGATGTAAGCCCTCTGCTGTGAGTTAACTCCGGCATGGATCTCATAGACTCGGTGGTCTGGGCCGCCTGCTGGGAGGTTCCAACTGCTGAATTCCACACCTGTTTTATTCTTTGGGCACTGTGTGGTGAGGCTCCTCCTGCCTGCCTCACACCTAGCCCCTTGGTGATGTTTGTTCTCTGGTTTGAAGCCACGTGTGCTGGGTTCCTCACCTTTCGCTGATGTGGCCTCCCTGGTGTGAGGACACTCCTGCCTGGTTCCCATCCACTTGGTGATGTGGGCCCACTGGTGAGAGTCTGATCCTAGTTGGGTTCCTCATACTCTTGTGAGGTGCGCCCCGTGCTCTGAGGTCACTCCTGTCTGCTGGTACACACCGCCTTGGCAACCTCGGCCCTCTGGTAGCAGTTGGAGCCTGCTGGGACCCTCCTCCCCTCGGTGATGAAGGCCCTCTTGCGTCAGGCCCTAACTGCCGGGCTCCCCATATTATTTGATGTACGCCCACTGGTGCAATGAGACTCCTACCAGGTTCCCATCCCCATGGGGTTGTGGGCCTTCTCTTCTGTGGTCCCAACATCTGGGTTGCTCACACTTTCATGATGTGGGCCTTCTACTGTGAGTTCCCTGCGGCCTGGATCGCATAGACTCGGTTCTCTGGGCCGCCTGCTGGGAGGTTCCAGCTGCTGGATTCCTCTCATTTTTTATTCTATGTGCCCTGTGTTGTGAGGCTACTCCTGCCTGCCTCATTCCGTGCCCCTTGGAGATGTGGGTCCTCTGATTTAGGCCACATGTTCTGGGTTCCTCACCTTTCTATGATTTGGCCACAATGGTATGAGGACACTCCTGCCTGGTTCCGATCCCTTTGGTGATGTTCTTCCTGTGGTGATAGTGTGATCCTGGCTGGGTACCTCACCCTTCTGTGAAGTTGGCCCTCTGCTGTGAGGTAACTCCTGCCTGGATTACTCCCATTGCCTTGGTGGGGTCGGCCCTCTCGTGGCAGTTGTAGCCTGCTGGGAGCCTCCTCTCTTTAGTGATGAGGACCCTCTAGCGTCAGGCTCTAACTGCTGGGCTCCCCACATTTTCTGATGTGAGCCCAGTGATTCCAGGACACTCCTGTAAGTTTCCCATTCCCAAGGGGATGTGGGCCTTCTGCTCTGAGGTCCCAACGCCTGGGTTGCACGCAGTTTCATGATGTTGGCTCTCTGGTGTTAGTTCACTCAGGCGTAGATACCATGGCCTCTGTGCTGTGGGCTGCCTGTTGGGAGATTCCAACTGCTGGATTCCTCACCATTTATATTCTTTGGCCGCTGTGTTGTGAGGCTCCTCCTGCCTGCGTTAATCCCAGCCCCTTGGTGATGTGTGTCCTCTGGTTTAAGGCCACGTACCCTGGGTCCCTCAAGTTTCGATGATGTGGCCCACTGGTGTGAGGACACTCCTGCCTAGTTCCCATCCCCTTGGTGATGTGGGTCCTCTGATGAGAGTCGACCCAGAATGGGTTCCTCACCCTCCTGTGAAATAGGTCTTCTGCTGTGAGGTCACTCCTGCCTGGCTGGCACACGATGCCTTGTCAACGTAGGCCTTCTCGTGGCAGTTGGAGCCTGCTGGGCGCCTCCTCCCCTAGGTGAAGAGGGCGTTCTAGCTTCAGGCACTAACTGCTGTTCTCCCCTCATTTTCTGATGTGCGGCCAGTGGTGCAAGAACACTCCTGCCTGGTTCCCATCCCCATGGAGATGTGGGCCTTCTGCTCTGAAGTCCCAATGGCTGGGTTGCTCACAGTATCATGATGAGGGCCCTCTGGTGTGAGCTCATTCCGGCCTGGATTCCATAGCCCTGGTACTCTGGGCCACGTGCTGGGAAGTTTCAACTGCTGGATTCCTCACCTTTTTTATTCCAAGGGCCCTGTCTTTTGAGGCTAATCCTTCCTGACTCACTCCGAGCCCCTTGGTGATGTGGGTCCTCTGGTTTGAGGCCACATGTGCTGGGTTCCTCAACTTTCGATGATGTGGCCCCACTGGTATGAGGACACTCCTGCCTGGTTCCCATCTCCTTGGTGATGTGGGCCCTCTGGTGAGAGACTGATCCTTGCTGAATACCTCACCCTTTTGTGAGTTGGGTCCTCTGACGTTAGGTTCTTCCTACCTGGGTGGAAAACTTCGCCCTGGTGAAGTGGGCCATCTCTTGCCTACTAAACGGTGCTGGGAGCCACCTTCCCTTGTTAATGAGGGCCCTGGAGAAAACGCATATGCCCTTTTTGTCCAAGTACATCATTGTCGAGGTTCTATCACTTTTCCTCTGCTTTAAGAGCAATTCCCCTCTAACTCCTGAAATTGGATCCCTGCAATTCTGCCTCGATTTCAAGTCTTCTTCACAGCCTTACTTCAATATATTTTTCGATGATAGCTGTCATTTATAACTCTGCAGGTTCGTGAATTACAGTGCCCCTGAGTCCCTTTCTTCAACTTGCTTTCTTGAGAGCTGGCCGCAAAACCGCAGGATTGCTTCAGGCCCTAATCTGGTTCTGGCATGGCTCGTTGAGCCTTTGGTTAAATCCTCTTCCTGGTGGTAAATGAGCGTTAAATTTGCCCCTGCAGACACCTACAGCTAATCTCTCATTGGTTCTCCGTATTCCTGTTCATCTTCTGCAGAATTTGCAAACTGTGCCAAACAGGAGGTGAAAGACACTGACTCTGCAAGTGGGGAGAGATTTAGTAAAGTGTCTGAAATTGGGAAATCGGTTACCAGGGGATGAAAACTGAGATGCATTTAAAAACGTTTCACGATCACACGGTGGACCATACCCTGGGTTCCCCA
Source organism: Phocoena sinus (assembly GCF_008692025.1). NCBI lineage: Eukaryota > Metazoa > Chordata > Mammalia > Artiodactyla > Phocoenidae > Phocoena > Phocoena sinus. Next base: position 10,261 of record NW_022605679.1, on the reverse strand, counting down.
TGCATGTTTTATTTGAAGGAAGAATCATTTAAACCTGGAGAGTTGGGACCCATGGAATGGGTACCATACAGTATGACTTCAAAGGGTTTGCACTGGCTCACTGAACCTCACCAATCCTGTCAGCCCCAAATGTCCAGCCTTATGTCTCACCCAGCTCTAGGTGGAGAGGTGGTAAATACAGGTTGCATCACAAGCCCTGAATGAATTATTGAATAATTGCTCTCTATTTTACTGTCATTGTGGTGTTTTTTTGAAGTTTATTTTCATAATGGGATTTAGCTGATTTTCACTGCTGCATTTATGCCACTGTACACACACTTGATTCTCTTACGGAGACATATAAATCCATAGGTTTTAAGATTCTTCCTAGTCAGGTATATTCCTAGGCGTTGAATATGGGGTGTTGAGTCCATTTCGTTGAGCAAGGAGTAGGTCTTGTCTATTACATATTTGGCTTATGGAAAGGTATCTGTGCTAATTTCAACCTCTGGTTTTATGCAGCACCCCAACTCATCTTGCCCCTTAAGCAAGCATAAGTTGGTTTTCTAAATTTGAGATGCTGTTGTGTTTTGTAATTCAGTTCATGTGTGGCCAGGTTCACATTCCGTGTATTAGCGATATCTTATGATGTTTCATTTTCTGTGTGACTTATTTCACTTAGAATCATTGTACCTGAACCCACTCATTATGCCCCACTAGAGTGGCATAATAATTACACGGTGGACCATACATTCCGTGTATTAGTGCTATCTTATGATGCCTTAAGTGATATCTTATGATACGTGTCTTTTTCTTTTTGAATTATGTGACTTAGAGTTATCATACGTAACTCCTCCAGAGTTATTACAACTGGCCATATTTCATTGATTTCCAGGCTGATTAATATTCCACTCTACATAAGTACCATATCTCTATCCATTTTTTCCCCTCCAGCGACTTTTAACTTATATCCTAGTCGAGGATCTTTTAAACAGAGAGGCGGTAAATATTGGGGTGCCTGTGTCCTCTTGATTTTTGTTTTTCCCAAGATATACGCCCATGAGTGCAAGTGCCCTATGCTCTGTAGTTCATTTTTTAGATGCTTTAGTAAACACAATACACTTCTCCAGAGTGACTGTTGGCAATATACATTTCCACTGTAAGCTTCACAGTGCTCCATTTTCTCCTTGCCCTGTCCTGCATTTCTGGTGTTTACACTTTATAAGCACGGCTCTCCTGACTGATGCGAAGTGATATCTTTTGTATTATTGACTTTCAGTGCCCACCTGTTTGGTTGGCTAAAAAAGTGGATGCCCTTTTCTTGAATATATACAGAAAAAAACGCATACAACCTTTTTGGCCAACTGCAATGTTGGCAATGTTCAGCCCCTTTTCTTGTGCTTAATGGCGAGTCCTTTCTACCTCTTCCAATCCCTTTCCTGCCATTCTCCGTTGCCTACAAGTCCTTTTCTCTGACTTTCCTCAAGACATTTTTCAGTGATACATATTTTCAACTCTGCAGTTTCGTGAGTTTTAGTGCCCCTGAGTTAAATTTATCAACTTTTGTTTATGGGAACTGGCCACAAAGCAGCGGGATTTCCTCAAGCCCTATTCTGTTTCCATGGGCAACCCTAGTCTTTGGTCAATTCGTCTTCCTGATTGGAAATTAGAGTGACATGTGCCTGTCCGAAAACCTAGGACTTGTCTCTCATTGTTCCTCCTCCTTCCGCTTCATCCTCTGGACAAATTCCAAAGTGTATGCAACAGGATGTTGACAGTGCTGACATCTCCAAGTGGGGAGACTGTTAGTAAAGACGCTGGAGGGGTGAACCCGAGCACCAGGAGATGAGGAGATGAGATGCCTTTTCCAAACTGTTCCCAATCAGACGGTATACCATCCTCTGGGTGTGACAGGCATGTTTTAGCTGTAGGAAGGGTCCCATTCATTTGAGGAGAACACCAGGGCGTTTTCAAAATCAGTGTCTCCCCTAAACCCAAACTGGGGGATTTTTTAAGCTACGGCTACACATATATTCATTAAGGGCCTTGGGAAGTAGGCAGAGTCCAATCTTTAGATGATTGAAGTCTTCAGGGTCAGAAGCACTCACCACCGGCTTCCCTTAGGTTCCATTTTAACTGTCATTGATAGATGATGTCAATAAAAACACCTATGCTTTTTCAGATTATTTCCCCTTATAGGTTATTGCAAAATATTGAGTGTAGTTCCCTGTGCTATATAGTAGTTCCTTGTTGATGATCTATTTTATACATAGCAGTGTGTATGTGTTAAGCCCAAACTGTTAATTTATCCCTCCTCCCACCTTTCCCCTTCGGTAATAATAAATTATAAGATTTTATACTTCTCAGAAATGGGGGAGCTGAAAGAGAGGTATCATTTTCAATGGAAAAGCATTTAAAAGAAGATTGAAGATTTAACCAAGATTATTAGATGTACATCCTTGGAAAGAAATCACTTCGTTTCTCTAATATTGACCTGACAAAGAAGACAAACCTTTTCACTGAACTTGCTTATAATAAAGTGATGGAAATATCAAATGGAAATGTTAGAAACATCTTATTTTACCCGAGCCTTATACACTGTTCTGTGTTAATTACAGGTTTGCTCACACATCTGTTCATTGAAGTTACAATGTTCTCAATTTCTGTTACTGATACTCCAGAGTGGACCCCAACAAGTGTCCGCCTGCCCAGTGTCATTGGAGCCAACAGATCGAGACTGAGTTTGGTTCAGAAGCAAAGGTAACTTTACATTTTGATCAGAGAATGGAGAGGTGAGAGCATGTGCTACCCCGTGGGCTGCGGGCTGGGCTGCTGTGTAGAGATCCTGTCAGAGTCAGTGGGAGGGAGGGGGCGGAGCTCTGGAGGGCCGGGTTGGCTGCAGTTCAGGCTCTATATCATGGAGTCTGCACTGCGTCCCAGGAGCTGAGCTGTCGACCCAGCCATTCTGCACTAGGAACTCTGGTCTGAAGTGCCGGTTGTGGAACCTCCGCATGCGGGACCCTAGGAGCACGTGAAATTAGACAAAGTGCAAAGGATAAAAAAGGTTAGACTTTATTTTATTGCCCAGATTCTCTTTTTATCTCCCAGGGATTTTTAATGGGCTTTGCCTGGGACAAAGCCCTCTTCTGCCTTTTGTCCCGTTCCTCATTCCTGGAGGGCTGAGGGTGCAGACCCTTCCTTTGTAACTGCTGAGTGCTGAGTTAGGAGCCCTCATACCGGGGGCGAGTGTCAGAACTTCTCCACAGCAGCCTCCAGGTGACGTTGATTGTCGTCAGGTCTCCTGCCTCCCTGCTCGTCCGCCTGAGTACCAGCATTGGAAGTGTTATAGATTCTAATGACCTTTAAGGGTCCAGGAAGGAAATGTGCAGTGACGCTGTGGGGTGCAGTTTCACCCTGCCCCACATTTGTTCGGCCACCTTAGGCTGACCGTTTCTGCCAGCCTAGATGCTCTGACCAGTAGTCTGCGCTTTCTTCAGTTCGGCACCTGAATTAAAGAAAAAACAGCACCAGGTGTCAGGACCATGCCCGCTCTACTCCCAGACGACCCAGGGTCAGTGGTGATCAAGGACCATGATGACCACTGAGTCAACAGCCTTTTGAAGTAAACAGGAGTCCAGCCGGTCTTATTGGCCACCATCATCACGGTGTCTGTAGGCTTTTCTATGGTGACAGCGTGATATACGGTTCCCCCGCCAAGATTATTAGCTCCCTTCTGGGTGCAGTAAGTCCTACAAGCAGTAGTCTACTGTTTTGGGACACACGCTTGCTGTTTTATGAGAGAAACTCCAGGTCAAGTAATGGTCACACGAGTCATCATGGTGCCCCGTAGCCCCTGGTTATCTCTCTGGAGGTTGGAGTTGGAGGGCCTCCTCACTCGAGGTCAGTGTGCCCACGGAGCAAACCCTGCAACTTCAGGGCATGGTTGGGGGTTAGGGTCATCACGTGGGGTCCTTTTCACTTAGGAGGGAGGTGGCCTTTTGGGCTGCTGATTTCCAGGTGTTTAGATACCGCCAGTATCTTGGCCAGATGTGGTGGTGGGCCAAGCGCCTTGGTGACCGTAGTTTATGCTACCTGGATGGCATTCTTGCATTGTTCCATTTCAAGTGGTCCCAGTTTTTGCACTAACACTCCAATGGCGATTCACCTTTCACCAGGTATGTAAAGGTCAAAGGGTTTAGCTAAATTAGGGAGTTCCAGGGCAAGGGTCTGAATTGCCTTCTCTTTCCATTCTTGAAAGGCCATTTCTGGATTCTATTCAAAAGGATCATCATCTTTTCCTTTCAGTGTTTCATATAGAGTCCCAGCTAGTAGACTGTAGTTAGGGATCCAGAAGCAGCAAACCCTGGCCTCCCCAGGAACCCCTAAGCTGTCTTCTAGTTTTAGAAAGGGGTAAGGCTGTAAATTGTTTCTTCCCTTTCCTGGATGGGCTTCTCCGACCTTCTGTGAGAATGAAGCCCAGGCAGGTCACCGTAGTCTGTGATATTTGAGCTTTCTCTTGGATAACTTCTATCCTTTATTGGCTTGGTAGTTCAGAGGCCTCCTTAGTAGGGCTGGCAATCAGAATGTCGTCTGCATATTGAAGGAGTGTTTCCTTTTCCAGAGGTAGAACTTTTAGGTCTTTAGCTGAGCTTTCCCCAAAGGTGGTGTGGGAATTTTTGAACCCTTGGGGCAAGACGGCCCGGAAGTATTGTTTTAGTTGTATGTTGAGTCCTGCCACTCACAAGCCTAAATTTCTAGTGACTCTGGGACTAATGGAATACAAAAGAAGGCATCATTGAAGACTAATACAGAATACCAAATCCTGGTGGTTGGTAGAATGACCAGCAGGGTGTAGGAATTAGGAACTACTGGAGGTATATCCTCGGTGGCTTCACTGACTGTCCTGACATCATTTACCATGTTTCCAGCAGCCCATGGGGCTCCCGAGGTCAGGCCAATCCCAGGATATGGAGCTCACCTGGGCAGGTACCCCACCCCCACCCCAGCCCACGGGGCTCACGTGGTCAGGCCAATCCCAGAGTATGGGTTTCCCTGGGCAGGTACCCTGCAGCCCATGGGGCTCTCGTGGTCAGGCCCCTCCCAGGATACAGAGCTACCCTTGCAGGTACCGTGGCAGGGCTGGGCACACAGGAACCGTGCACATAGCCCACATTGCAGAGCACTCCCAGCTCACCTGTCGCTCAGATCTGACACAGAGCACCTCAGAGCAGGGCTTGAACTAAAAAGCAGCAGCTCCGACAGGTCTGTGACCCTGGGCATCACTCTGTGCGGCCTCCCTCCACCTGGTCTTCCAGAGACTTCCACTGCACCCGGGGCACCAGGCCTCTGTCTCCAACCACCACCCACCCCTCCTCTCCCTGACCCCTGGGTTCCTCTCATTAGGAGAGGGTTTTCTTGAAGTTGTCTCTCACTCATGGGCCAGATAATATGATTAGAAAACAAGCCAGAGCTGTAGCCCCTTGTCTATCCTGACTCTCAGGAGCCCACACCTGTTCCTTGGACCTAGCCAATTCAGCAAGTTCCATTTTCTGCAACTGTGAGCCCCTGAGGGGTGACTATTGGCTGGCCTGGGAAGCCTGACCGTGCCGGCCAGCCCTCCCCAGGTGTGCCTAGGTTGAGATCATTATAAACACAGCTCCAGGCAGCAAGAGCCCCTGCAGCTGTGCCTGACGCCATTTTCTCTGCCCTGTCAGCAGTCTCGGGGCTGGGCTGGTGGGAGGGAGTGAGAGGCCACGGCTTTGTGAGTGGGGCTCTGCTGGACTTTCTGCAGCAGTTGCCAAGATGCCACCTGCTAAAGAAGAGGATGTGTCACCCATAGCTGCCGCTGGAATTTCTCCCTGGGCAGAGGTGAGGAAGGAAGAAAGCAGTGGGGGCCGGGACAGGAGGGGTATCTCAGGCAGGGAAATGGAAAGCTTCCAGAAGAGCACCCAGGGCCAGGACCATCCTGGCTGGCCTGCAGGCACCAAGTCGGCTGGCATGCTGTCGCTCGTGTGGCTCCATGGCCCTTCCTCTAGGCTTTCAAGTCCTTGTACATATTCAGGTGTTTTACCTGGGAAGGGTGGGAACAGTTCAGCAGCAGCTGGCCTGGGCCTCGGCCCATGTTTACTCACAGATGCCTCGGCACGGTTCCCCAGCTTTGCAATGAGGACGCTTGTTGCGTGGGGCATGCTGGCTGAATGGGAGATGATTCCCCACCACTGACCAACTTCAGAATTGTTTACAACTGGAGCAAGTGCCCTGATACGGTTTTCCTCTGTATAACTGGTGGGTTCTGTGTTTTTTTCTTTTTTTCGTTTTTGGGTCAAGGTAGATTTTATTCCTCTTTTTTGTATTTACAGATATAAGCATGGAAATAATTTATTCATATAAATACATGTATGTGAAGGGAAGAATATTTTTTCTGTTTTACTTTTTTTACTTTTATTTTTTTTTAATTTTTAAATTAATTTTATATTTTTATACAGCAGGTTCTTATTGGTTATCTATTTTATACATATAAATGTATACATGCCAATCCCAATCTCTCAACTCCTCCCACCACCATCCCCCCAACAGCTTTCCCCCCTTGGTGCCCATACGTTTGTTGTCTACATCTGTTGCTCTATTTCTGCCTTGCAAAACGGTTCATCTGTACAATTTTTCTTGGTTCCACATATATGCATTAATATACAAGATTTGTTTTTCTCTTTCTGACTTACTTCACTCTGTATGACAGTCTCTAGATCCATCAACGTCTCTACAAATGACCCAATTTCATTCCTTTTTATGGCTTAGTAATATTCCATTTTATATATGTACCACATCTTTATGCATTCGTCTGTCTGTGGGCATTTAGGTTGCTTCCATTACCTGGATATTGTAAATAGTGATGCGCTGAACATTGTGGTGAATGTCTCTTTTTGATTTATGGTTTTGTCTGGATATATGTCCAGTAGTGGGATTGCTGTATCATATGGTTATTCTATTGTTAGTTTTATAAGAAACTCCATAATGTTCTTCACAGTGACTGTATCAATTTACATTCCAACAGTAGTGGAAGAGGGTTCCTTATCTCCACACCCTTTCCAGCATTTGTTGTTCGTAGATTTTCTGATGATGCCCACTCTAACAGGTGTGAGGAGATACCCCATGCTTGAGTCTATTTCGTTGAGCAAGGAGTAGGTCTTCTCTATTACATATTCGGCTTATGGAATGGTATCTGTGCTAATTTCAATCTCTGATTTTATACAGCACCCCAACTCAACTTTCCCCTTAAGCAAGCATAAGTAATTTATCTAAATGTGAGACTCTGTTCGGTTTTGTAATTCAGTTCATGTGTAGCCAAGTTTACACTCCCTCTATTAGTGATATCTTATGATAATTATCTTTCTCTGTGTTACATATTTCTCTTAGAATCATCGTACTTAAATCCACTCAATTTGCTGCTACAGGCCTGATGGCATTGATTTCATTGCTGAGTGATATTCCATTGTACGTACGTACCACAACTTCTTTATCCATTTTTTCTTTCCGGGATATTTAATTTGTACTGGACTTGAGGTTCTTGTAAACACAGCAGCCCTAAATTTTGTGTTGGCTGTGTCTTGTTGATTTTAATTTTCCTAAGCTATAGGGCCATAAGCGGAAGTGCCCTAGGCTCTGTAGCTTTGTTTTCTAGATGTTTCAGGATACACCATAAACATCTCCAGAGTGTCTGTTGGCAATTTACATCCGGACCATCAGCATAACAAGGCTTCCTGTTCTCCGTGGCATGTCCTGTGTTTCTGGTTTTTACACTTTTTTCAGATGCCCCTTTTGACGAATGGGAAATGAGACTTCATTGTAGTGCGGAGTTCCATTGCTTCAGTGCTTGGTTGGCCAAAAAGGGCATATGACTTTTTTCCTGAATATATAAAGGAAAAAATGTATACGCACTTTTTGTCCAAGTGCATCACTGTCAAACATATGCCGCTTTTCATATGCTTTAAATGCAATTCCAATCTACCTCCTGAAATCTGATTCCTGCAATTCTGCCTCGTTTTCAAGTCCTCTTTGCAGCCTTACTTCAATATATTTTTGCCAATCGCTGTCATTTATAACTCTGCAGGTTTGTGAATAACAGTGCCCCTGATTTCCTTTCTTAACTCGCTTCCTTATAAGCTGGCCAAAAAACTGCAGGTTTGCTTCAGGCCGTAATCTGTTTCTGGAACTGCACGCTGAGCCTTTGGTTAATTCCTCTTCCTGGTGGGAAATTAGAGTTAAATGTGCCCGTCCAGACACCTACCTCACTCCCAGCCCCTTGGTGATGTGTGTCCTCTGGTTTGAGGCCACATGTGCTGCGTTCGTCATCTTTTGATGCTGTGGCCCCACTGGTGTGAGGACACTCGTGCCTGGTTCCCATCCCCTTGGTGATGTGGGCCCTCTGGTGAGAGTCTGATCCTGGCTGGGTTGCTCATCCTTCAGTGAGGTGTGCCCTCTGCTGTGAGGTAACTCCTGCCTGGCTTGCTCCCGTTGCCTTGGTGATGTCGGCCCTCTGGTGGCAGTTGGAGCCTGCTGGGAGCCTCCTCTCCTTGGTGATGAGGGCCCACTGGCGTCAGGCTCTAACTGCTGGGCTTCCCACGTTTTCTGATGTGAGCCCTCTGATGTCAGGACACTCCTGTAAGGTTCCCATCCCCATGGGGTTGTGGGCCTTCTGCTCTGCGGTCCCAACACCTGGGTGGCTCACAGTTTCATGATGTTGGCTCTCTGGTGTTAGTTGACTCAGGCCTAGATCCCGTAGCCTCTGTGCTTTGCGCCGCCTCCTGGGAGGTTCCAACTGCTGGACTCCTCACTGTATTTTTCTTTGGGCTCTGTGTTTTGAGGCTCCTCCTGCCTGCCTCATTCCCAGCCAATTGGTGATGAAGGTTCTCTGGTTTGAGGCCATATGTGCACCTTTCCTAACATTTTAGTGATGTGGCCCCACTGGTGTGAGGACACTCCTGCCTGCTTCCAATCCCTTTGGTGATGTTGGCCCTCTGCTGAGAGTCTGATCCTGGCTGAGTTCCTCAACCTTCTGTGAGGTGGGCCCTCTGCTGTGAGGTCACTCCTGCCTGGCTGGCACAGGTCACCTTGGCGATGTGGGCTCTCAGTTTGGAGTTGTTGCCTGCTGGGAGTCTCCTCAATCAGTAATGAGGGCCCTCTTGCGTCAGGCCCTAACACTTGGGCTCCCAAAATTTCCTGATGTGCGCCCTGTGGTGCGAGGACACTCCTGCCAAGTTCCCGAACACATGGGAATGTGGGCCTTCTGCTGTGAGATCACAAAGCCTGGGTTGCTCACAGTTTAATGAGGAGGGCCCTGTGGTGCGAGTTCATTCCGGACTGGATCTCATAGCCTTGCTGCTCCTGGCCGCCTGCTGGGAGGTTCCAACTGCTGGATTCCTCACCTTATTTATTCTACAGGCCCTCTGTTGTGAGTCTCCTCCTGCATGCCTCACTCCCAGCCCCTTCGTGATGTGTGTCCCCTTGTTTGAGCCCACGGGTGCTGGATTCCTCACCTTTCGCTGATGTCACCCTACTGGTGTGAGGACACTCCTGCCTGGTTCCCATTCCCTTGGTTATATGGGCCCTCTGGAGAGAGTCGGATGCTGGTTGTGTTCCTCACACTTCTGTGAGGTGGGCCCTCTGCTATGAGGTAATTCCTGCCTGGCTGGCACAAGTCGCCTTGGCGACGTTGGCCCTCTGGTAGCAGTTGGAGCCTGCTGGGAGGCTCCTCCCCATATGATGATGAAGCTCTGGCGTCAAGCCCTAACTCCTGGGCTCCCCGCATTTTCTGATGTGCGCCCACTGGTGCGAGGACACTCCTGCCAGGTTCCCGTCCCCATGGGGATGTGGGCCTTCTGCTCTGTGCTCCCAACGGCTGGGTTGCTCACAGTTTCATGATGTGGCCCTCTGCTGTGAGTTCACTGTGGCCTGGATCCCATAGACTCGATGCTCTTGGCCACCTGCTGGCAGGTGCCTTCTGCTGCCTTCCTCACCTGTTTTATACTATGGGCCCTGTGTTGTGTGGCTACTACTGCCTGTCTCACTCCGAGACCCCTGGACATGTGGGTCCTCTGGTTTAGGCCACATGTGCTGGGTTCCTCACCTTTCTATGAGGTGACCACACTGGTGTGAGGACACTCCTGCCTGGTTCCAATTCCCTTGGTGATGTGGGACCTCTGGAGAGAGTCGGATGCTGGTTGTGTTCCTCACACTTCTGTGAGGTGGGCCCTCTGCTATGAGGTAATTCCTGCCTGGCTGGCAC
>NW_022605678.1:0-24616 GCF_008692025.1 Phocoena sinus | reverse complement strand
TTAGCGTACGACAACGTTTTAGGGTGAGCGTACGTGTTAGGGTACGGGTTAGTGTTAGCGTACGGGTTAGGATTAGGGGACGGGTTAGTGTAAGGCTTCGGGTAAGGGTTAGGGTTAGGGTTAGGGTTAGGGACGGGGACGGTTTAGGGGACAGGTTAGGGTACGGGCAACGGTTTAGGGTGAGCGTACGTGTTAGGGTATGGGTGTTAGTGTTAGCGTACGGGTTAGGATTAGGGGACGGGTTAGGGTAAGGCTTCGGGTAAGGGTTAGGGTTAGGGTTAGGGTTAGGGGACGGGGACGGTTTAGGGTGAGCGTACGTGTTAGGGTACGGGTTAGTGTTAGCGTACGGTTTAGGATTAGGGACGGGTTAGGGTAAGGCTTCGGGTAAGGTTTAGGTTAGGGTTAGGGTTAGGGTTAGGGGACGGGGACGGTTTAGGGGACAGGTTAGGGTACGACAACGGTTTAGGGTGAGCGTACGTGTTAGGGTACGGGTTAGTGTTAGCGTACGGGTTAGGATTAGGGGACGGTTTAGTGTAAGGCTTCGGGTAAGGGTTAGGGTTAGGGTTAGGGTTAGGGGACGGGGACGGTTTAGGGGACAGGTTAGGGTACGACAACGGTTTAGGGTGAGCGTACATGTTAGGGTACGGGTTAGTGTTAGCGTACGGGTTAGGATTAGGGGACGGTTTAGGGTAAGGCTTCGGGTAAGGGTTAGGGTTAGGGTTAGGGTTAGGGGACGGGGACGGTTTAGGGGACAGGTTAGGGTACGACAACGGTTTAGGGTGAGCATACGTGTTAGGGTACGGGTTAGTGTTAGCGTACGGGTTAGGATTAGGGGACGGGTAGGGTAAGGCTTCGGGTAAGGTTTAGGTTTAGGGTTAGGGTTAGGGTTAGGGGACGGGGACGGTTAGGGGACAGGTTAGGGTACGACAACGGTTTAGGGTGAGCGTACGTGTTAGGGTACGGGTTAGTGTTAGCGTAGGGTTAGGATTAGGGGACGGGTTAGGGTAAGGCTTCGGGTAAGGGTTAGGTTTAGGGTTAGGGTTAGGGTTAGGGTTAGGGGACGGGGACGGTTTAGGGGACAGGTTAGTGTACGACAACTGTTTAGGGTGAGCGTATGTGTTAGAGTATGGGTTAGTGTTAGCGTACGGGTTAGGATATTGGGGAACGGGTTAGGGTAAGGACTTCGGTAAGGGTAGGGTAAGGGTTAGGGTTAGGGTTAGGGTTATGGTTAGGGGATGGGGACGGTTTGAGGGGACAGGTTAGGGGACGACAACGGTTTAGGGGTGTAAGCCGTACGTGTTAGGGATACGAGTTAGTGTTAGCGTACGGGTTAAGGATTAGTGGGACGGGTTTAGGGTAAGGCGTCGGGTAAGGGTTAGGTTACGGGATAGGCGTTAGGGGATTAAAAATGTTACGGACGGGGACGGTTTAGGGGACAGGTTAGGGTACGACAACGGTGTAGGTTGAGCGTACGTGTTTAGGGTACGGGTTAGTGTTAGCGTACGGGTTAGGATTAGGTGACGGTTTAGGGTAAGGCTTCGGGTAAGTGTTAGGGTTAGGTTTAGGGTTAGGGTTAGGGGACGGGACGGTTTAGGGGACCGGTAGGGTAAGCGAAAACGGATTTAGGGTGAGCGTACGTGTTAGGGTACGGGTTACGGGTTAGTGTTAGCGTACGGGTTAGGATTAGAGGACGTGTTAGTGGAAGGCTTCGGGTAAGGTAGGGATTAGGGTTAGGGTTACGGTTAGGGTTAGGAGACAGGGACAGGTGTTAGGGGACAGGTTAGGTGATAAGACAACGGTTTAGGGTGAGTGCGTAACTGTGTTAGGGATATGGGTTTAGTGTTAGCGTAAGGGTTAGGATTAGGGGACGGGTGTTAGGGTAAAGGCTTCGGGAAGGGTTAGGGTTAGGGTTAGGGTTAGGGTTAGGGGACGTGGATGGTTTAGGGGACAGGTTAGGGTACGACAACGGTTTAGGGTGAGCGTACGTGTTAGGGTACGGGTTAGTGTTAGCGTACGGGTTAGGATTAGGGGACGAGTTAGTGTAAGGTATCGGGTAAGGGTTAGGGTTAGGGGATAGGGTTAGGGTTAGGGGGACGGGGACGGTTTAGGGGACAGGTTAGGGTACGACAACGGTTTAGGGTGAGCGTACGTGTTAGGGTACGGGTTAGTGTTAGCGTACGTGTTAGGATTAGGGGACGGTTTAGGGTAAGGCTTCGGGTAAGGATTAGGGTTAGGGTTAGGGTTAGGGTTAGGGGACGGGGACGGTTTAGGGGACAGGTTAGGGTACGACAACGGTTTAGGGTGAGCGTACGTGTTAGGGTACGGGTTAGTGTTAGCGTACGGTTAGGATTAGGGGACGGGTTAGGTAAGGCTTCGGGTAAGGGTTAGGGTTAGGGTTAGGGTTAGGGTTAGGGGACAGGGACGGTTTAGGGGACAGGTTAGGGTACGACAACGGTTTAGGGTGAGCGTACGTGTTAGGGTACTGGTTAGTGTTAGCGTACGTGTTAGGATTAGGGGACGGGTTAGGGTAAGGCTTCGGGTAAGGGTTAGGGTTAGGGTTAGGGTTAGGGTTAGGGTTAGGGGACGGGGACGGTTTAGGGGACAGGTAGGGTATGACAAAGTTATAGGGTGAGCGTACGTGTTAGGGTACGGTTTAGTGTTAGCGTACGTGTTAGGATTAGGGGACGGGTTAGGGTAAGGCTTCGGGTAAGGGTTAGGTTTAGGGTTAGGGTTAGGGTTAGGGTTAGGGGACGGGGACGGTTTAGGGACAGGTTAGGGTATGACAACGGTTTAGGGTGAGCGTACGTGTTAGGGTACGGGTTAGTGTTAGCGTACGAGTTAGGATTAGGGGACGGGTTAGGGTAAGGCTTCGGGTAAGGGTTAGGGTTAGGTTTAGGGTTAAGGGACGGGGACGGTTGAGGGTAGAGGTTAGGGTACGACAACGGTTTAGGGTGAGCGTACGTGTTAGGGTACGGGTTAGTGTTAGCGTACGGGTTAGGATTAGGGACGGGTTAGTGTAAGGCTTCGGGTAAGGTGTAGGGTTAGGGTTAGGGTTAGGGTTAGGGGACGGGGACGGTTTAGGGGACAGGTTAGGGTACGACAACGGTTTAGGGTGAGCGTACGTGTTAGGGTACGGGTTAGTGTTAGCGTACGGGTTAGGATTAGGGGACGGGTTAGGGTAAGGCTTCGGGTAAGGGTTAGGGTTAGGGTTAGGGTTAGGGTTAGGGACGGGGACGGTTTAGGGGACAGGTTAGGGTACGACAACTGGTTAGGGTGAGCGTACGTGTTAGGGTACGGGTTAGTGTTAGCGTACGGGTTAGGATTAGGGGACGGGTTAGGGTAAGGCTTCGGGTAAGGGTTAGGGTTAGGTTAGGGTTAGGGTTAGGGTTAGGGGACGGGGACGGTTTAGGGGACAGGTTAGGGTACGACAACGGTTTAGGGTGAGCGTACGTGTTAGGGTACGGGTTAGTGTTAGCGTACGGGTTAGGATTAGGGGACGGGTTAGGGTAAGGCTTCGGGTAAGGGTTAGGGTTAGAGTTAGGGGACGGGGACGGTTTAGGGACAGGTTTAGGGTTACGACAACGGTTTAGGGTGAGCGTACGTGTTTGGGTACGTGTTAGTGTTAGCGTACGGGTTAGGATTAGGGGACGGGTTAGGTTAAGGCTTCGGGTAAGGGTTAGGTTTAGGGTTAGGGTTAGGGTTAGGGGACGGGGACGGTTTAGGGGACAGGTTAGGGTACGACAACGGTTTAGGGTGAGCGTACGTGTTAGGGTACGGGTTAGTGTTAGCGTACGGGTTAGGATTAGGGACGGGTTAGGTAAGGCTTCGGGTAAGGTTTTAGGGTTAGGGTTAGGGTTAGGGTACGGGGACGGTTTAGGGGACAGGTTAGTGTACGACAACGGTTTAGGTTGAGCGTACGTGTTAGGGTACGGGTTAGTGTTAGCGTACGGGTTAGGATTAGGGGACGGGTTAGGGTAAGGCTTCGGTTAAGGGTTATGGTTAGGGTTAGGGTTAGGGTTAGGGGACGGGGACGGTTTAGGGGACAGGTTAGTGTACGACAACGGTTTAGGGTGAGCGTACGTGTAAGGGTACGGGTTAGTGTTAGCGTACGTGTTAGGATTAGGGGACGGGTTAGGGTAAGGCTTCGGGTAAGGGTTAGGGTTAGGGTTAGGGTTAGGGTTAGGGGACGGGGACGGTTTAGGGGACAGGTTAGGGTACGACAACGGTTTAGGGTGAGCGTACGTGTTAGGGTACTGGTTAGTGTTAGCGTACGGGTTAGGATTAGGGGACGGGTTAGGGTAAGGCTTCGGGTAAGGGTTAGGGTTAGGGTTAGGGTTAGGGTTAGGGTACGGGGACGGGGACGGTTTAGGGACAGGTTAGGGTACGACAACTGTTTAGGGTGAGCGTACGTGTTAGGGTACGGGTTAGTGTTAGCGTACGGGTTAGGATTAGGGACGGGTTAGTGTAAGGCTTCGGGTAAGGTTTAGGGTTAGGGTTAGGGTTAGGGTTAGGGGACGGGGACGGTTTAGGGGACAGGTTAGGGTACGACAACTGTTTAGGGTGAGCGTACGTGTTAGGGTACGGTTTAGTGTTAGCGTACGGGTTAGGATTAGGGAATGTGTTAGGGTAAGGCTTCGGTAAGGGTTAGGGTTAGGGTTAGGGTTAGGGTTAGGGTTAGGGGACGGGGACGGTTTAGGGGACAGGTTAGGGTACGACAACGGTTTAGGGTGAGCGTACGTGTTAGGGTACGGGTTAGTGTTAGCGTACGGGTTAGGATTAGGGGACGGGTTAGGGTAAGGCTTCGGGTAAGGGTTAGGGTTAGGGTTAGGGTTAGGTTAGGGTTAGGGGACGGGGACGGTTTAGGGGACAGGTTAGGGTACGACAACGGTTTAGGGTGAGCGTACGTGTTAGGGTACGGGTTAGTGTTAGCGTACGGGTTAGGATTAGGGGACGGGTTAGGGTAAGGCTTCGGGTAAGGGTTAGGGTTAGGGTTAGGGTTAGGGGACGGGGACGGTTTAGGGGACAGGTTAGTGTACGACAAGGGTTTAGGTTAAGCGTACGTGTTAGGGTACTGGTTAGTGTTAGTGTACGGGTTAGGTTTAGGGCACGGGTTAGGGTAAGGCTGCGGGTAAGGTTTAGGGTTAGGGTTGGGGTTAGGGTTAGGGGACGGGGACGGTTTAGAGGATAGGTTAGGGTACGACAACGGTTTAGGGTGAGCGTACGTGTTAGGGTATGGGTTAGTTTTAGCGTACGGGTTAGGATTAGGGACGGGTTAGTGTAAGGCTTCGGGTAAGGGTTAGGTTTAGGGTTAGGGTTAGGGGACGGGGACGGTTTAGGGGACATGTTAGGGTACGACAACGGTTTAGGGTGAGCGTACGTGTTAGGGTACGGGTTAGTGTTAGCGTACGGGTTAGGATTAGGGAATGTGTTAGGGTAAGGCTTCGGGTAAGAGTTAGGGTTAGGGTTAGGGTTAGGGTTAGTGTTAGGGTACGGGGACGGTTTAGGGGACAGGTTAGGGTACGACAACGGTTTAGGGTGAGCGTACGTGTTAGGGTACGGGTTAGTGTTAGCGTACGGGTTAGGATTAGGGGACGGGTTAGGGTAAGGCTTCGGGTAAGGGTTAGGGTTAGGGCTTAGGGTTAGGGTTAGGGGACGGGGACGGTTTAGGGGACAGGTTAGGGTACGACAACGGTTTAGGGTGAGCGTACGTGTTAGGTACGGGTTAAGTGTTAGCGTACGGGTTAGGATTAGGGGAAGGGTTAGGGTAGGCTTCGGGTAAGGGTTAGGGTTAGGGTTAGGGTTAGGGTTAGGGGACGGACGGGGACGGTTTAGGGGACAGGTTAGGGTACGACAACGGTTTAGGGTGAGCGTACGTGTTAGGGTATGGGTTAGTGTTAGCGTACGGGTTAGGATTAGGGACGGGTTTAGGGTAAGGCTTCGGGTAAGGTTTAGGGTTAGGGTTAGGGTTAGGGTTAGGGACGGGGACGGTTTAGGGGACAGGTTAGGGTACGACAACGGTTTAGGGTGAGCGTACGTGTTAGGGTACGGGTTAGTGTTAGCGTACGGGTTAGGATTAGGGGACGGGTTAGGGTAAGGCTTCGGGTAAGGGTTAGGGTTAGGGTTAGGGTTAGGGGACGGGGACGGTTTAGGGGACAGGTTAGGGTACGACAACGGTTTAGGGTGAGCGTACGTGTTAGGGTATGTGTTAGTGTTAGCGTACAGGTTAGGATTAGGGGACGGGTTAGGGTAAGGCTTCGGGTAAGGTTTAGGGTTAGGGTTAGGGTTAGGTTAGGGGACGGGGACGGTTTAGGGGACAGGTTAGGTACGACAACGGTTTAGGGTGAGCGTACGTGTTAGGGTACGGGTTAGTGTTAGCGTACGGGTTAGGATTAGGGGACGGGTTAGGGTAAGGCTTCGGGTAAGGTTTAGGGTTAGGGTTAGGGTTAGGGTTAGGATTAGGGGACGGGGACTGTTTAGGGGACAGGTTAGTGTACGAAAACGGTTTAGGGTGAGCCTACGTTAGGGTACGGGTTAGTGTTAGCGTACGGGTTAGGATTAGGGTCTGGTTAGGGTAAGCCTTCGGATAAGGTTTAGGGTTAGGATTAAGGGATGGGGACAGTTTAGGGGACAGGTTAGGGTACGACAACGGTTTAGGGTGAGCGTACGTGTTAGGGTATGGTTAGTGTTAGCGTACGGGTTAGGATTAGGGGATGGTTTAGGGTAAGGCTTCGGGTAAGGGTTAGGTTTAGGGTTAGTGTTAGGGTTAGGGTTAGGGGACAGGGACGATTTAGGGGACATGTTAGGGTACGACAACGGTTTAGGGTGAGCGTGCGTGTTAAGGTATGGGTTAGTGTTAGCGTACGGGTAAGGATTAGGGGACGGGTTAGTGTAAGGCTTCGGGTAAGGTTTAGGGTTAGGGTTAGGGTTATGGGACGGGGACGGGGACGGGGACGGTTTAGGGGACAGGTTAGGGTACGACAACGTTTAGGGTGAGCGTACGTGTTAGGGTACGGGTTAGTGTTAGCGTACGGGTTAGGATTAGGGGACGGGTTAGGGTAAGGCTTCGGGTAAGGTTTAGGGTTAGGGTTAGGGTTAGGGGACGGGACGGTTTAGGGGACAGGTTAGGGTACGACAACGGTTTAGGGTGAGCGTACGTGTTAGGGTACGGGTTAGTGTTAGCGTACGGGTTAGGATTAGGGACGGGTTAGTGTAAGGCTTCGGGTAGGGTTAGGGTTAGGGTTAGGGTTAGGGTTAGGGTTAGGGGATCGGGACGGTTTAGGGGACAGGTTAGGGTACGACAACGGTTTAGGGTGAGCGTACGTGTTAGGGTACTGGTTAGTGTTAGCGTACGGGTTAGGATTAGGGGAACGGTTAGGGTAAGGCTTCGGGTAAGGGTTAGGGTTAGGTTTAGGGTTAGGTCTAGGGGACGGGGACGGTTTAGGGGACAGGTTAGTGTACGACAACGGTTTAGGGTGAGCGTACGTGTTAGGGTACGGGTTAGTGTTAGCGTACGGTTTAGGATTAGGGACGGGTTAGGGTAAGGCTTCGGGTAAGGTTTAGGGTTAGGGTTAGGTTTAGGGTTAGGGGACGGGGACGGTTTAGGGGACAGGTTAGGGTTACGAACAACGGTTTAGGTGTGAGCGTACGTGTTAGGGTATGGCTTAGTGTTAGCGTACGGGTTAGGATTAGGGGACGGGTTAGTGTAAGGCTTCGGGTAAGGGTTAGGGTTAGGGTTAGGGGAAGGGGAAGGGGACGGTTTAGGGACAGGTTAAGGGTATGCAACGCGTTTTAGGTGAGCGTACGTGTTAGGGTACGGGTTAGTGTTAGCGTACGTGTTAGGATTAGGGTATGGGTTAGTGTAAGGCTTCGGGTAAGGATTAGGTTTAGGGTTAGGGTTAGGGCACGGGGACGGTTTAGGGGACAGGTTAGGGTACGACAACGGTTTAGTGTGAGCGTACGTGTTAGGACGGTTTTGTTAGCGTACGTGTTAGGATTAGGGGATGGGTTAGGGTAAGGCTTCGGGTAAGGTTTAGGGTTAGGGTTAGGGTTAGGGGACGGGGATGGTTTAGGGGACAGGTTAGGTACGACAACTGTTTAGGGTGAGCGTACGTGTTAGGGTACGGGTTAGTGTTAGTGTACGGTTAGGATTAGGGGACGGGTTATGGTAAGGCTTCGGGTAAGGGTTACGGTTAGGGTTAGTGTTAGGGTTAGGGGACGGGGACGGTTTAGGGGACAGTTTAGGGGAACGGTTTAGGGGACAGGTTAGGTTATGACAACGATTTAGGGTGAGCGTACGTGTTAGGGTACGGGTTACTGTTATCGTACGGGTTAGGATTATGGGATGGGTTAGCGTAAGGCTTAGGGTAAGGGCTAGGGTTAGGTTTAGGGTTAGGTTTAGGTGACGGGGACAGTTTACGGGACAGGTTAGTGTACGACAACGGTTTAGGGTGAGCGTACGTGTTAGGGTACGGGTTAGTGTTAGCGTACGGGTTAGGATTAGGGACGGGTTAGGTAAGGCTTCGGGTAAGGGTTAGGGTTAGGGTTAGGGTTAGGGTTAGGGGACGGGGACGGTTTAGGGGACAGGTTAGGGTACGACAACGGTTTAGGTGAGCGTACGTGTTAGGGTACGGGTTAGTGTTAGCGTACGGTTAGGATTAGGGGACGGGTTAGGGTAAGGCTTCGGGTAAGGGTTAGGGTTAGGGTTAGGGTTAGGGTTAGGGGACGGGGACGGTTTAGGGGACAGGTTAGGGTACGACAACGGTTTAGGGTGAGCGTACGTGTTAGGGTACGGGTTAGTGTTAGCGTACGGGTTTAGGATTAGGGGACGGGTTAGGGTAAGGCTTCGGGTAAGGGTTAGGGTTAGGGTTAGGGTTAGGGTTAGGGTTAGGGGACGGGGACGGTTTAGGGGACAGGTTAGGGTACGACAACGGTTTTGGGTGAGCGTACGTGTTAGGGTATGGATTAGTGTTAGCGTACGGGTTAGGATTAGGGGACGGGTTAGGGTAAGGCTTCGGGTAAGTGTTAGGGTTAGGGTTAGGGTTAGGGTTAGGGGACGGGGACGGGGACGGTTTAGGGGACAGGTTAGGGTACGACAACTGTTTAGGGTGAGCGTACGTGTTAGGGTACGGGTTAGTGTTAGCGTACGGGTTAGGATTAGGGGACGGGTTAGTGTAAGGCTTCGGGTAAGGTTAGGGTTAGGGTTAGGGTTAGGTGATGGGGACGGTTTAGGGGACAGGTTAGGGTACGACAACGGTTTAGGGTGAGCGTACGTGTTAGGGTACGGGTTAGTGTTAGCGTACGGTTTAGGATTAGGGGACGGGTTAGTGTAAGGCTTCGGGTAAGGGTTAGGGTTAGGGTTAGGGATAGGGTTAGGGTTAGGGGACGGGGACGGTTTAGGGGACAGGTAGGGTACGACAACGGTTTAGGGTGAGCGTACGTGTTAGGGTACGGTTTAGTGTTAGCGTACGGTTAGGATTAGGGGACGGTTTAGGTAAGGCTTCGGGTAAGGTTAGGGTAGGTTAGGGTTAGGGTTAGGGTTAGGGGACGGGGACGGTTTAGGGGACAGGTTAGGGTACGACAACGGTTTAGGGTGAGCGTACGTGTTAGGGTATGGGTTAGTGTTAGCGTACGGGTTAGGATTAGGGGACGGTTAGGTTAAGGCTTCGGGTAAGGGTTAGGGTTAGGGTTAGGGTTTAGGGTTAGGGGACGGGGACGGTTTAGGGGACAGGTTAGTGTACGACAACGGTTTAGGTGTAGCGTACGTGTTAGGGTACGCGTTAGTGTTAGCGTACGGGTTAGGATTAGGGGACGGGTTAGGGTAAGGCTTCGGGTAAGGGTTAGGGTTAGGGTTAGGGTTAGGGTTAGGGGACGGGGACGGTTTAGGGGACAGGTTATGGTACGACAACGGTTTAGGGTGAGCGTACGTGTTAGGGTACGGGTTAGTGTTAGCGTACGGGTTAG
This sequence comes from Phocoena sinus, assembly GCF_008692025.1. Taxonomy (NCBI): domain Eukaryota; kingdom Metazoa; phylum Chordata; class Mammalia; order Artiodactyla; family Phocoenidae; genus Phocoena; species Phocoena sinus. The sequence continues at coordinate 14,656 of NW_022605678.1, read as the reverse complement.
GATTAGGGGACGGTTTAGGGTAAGGCTTCGGGTAAGGTTAGGGTTAGGGTTAGGGTTAGGGTTAGGGGACGGGGACGGTTTAGGGGACAGGTTAGGGTACGACAACGGTTTTGGGTGAGCGTACGTGTTAGGGTACGGGTTAGTGTTAGCGTACGGGTTAGGATTAGGGGACGGGTTAGTGTAAGGCTTCGGGTAAGGGTTAGGGTTAGGGTTAGGGTTAGGGTTAGGGGACGGGACGGTTTAGGGGACAGGTTAGGGTACGACAACGGTTTAGGGTGAGCGTACGTGTTAGGGTACGGGTTAGTGTTAGCGTACGGGTTAGGATTAGGGGACGGGTTAGGGTAAGGCTTCGGGTAAGGGTTAGGGTTAGGGTTAGGGTTAGGGTTAGGGACGGGGACGGTTTAGGGGACAGGTTAGGGTACGACAACGGTTTAGGGTGAGCGTACGTGTTAGGGTACGTGTTAGTGTTAGCGTACGGGTTAGGATAGGGGACGGGTTAGGGTTAGCGTACGGGTTAGGGTTAGGGTTGGGTTAGGGGGACGGGACGGTTAGGGGACAGGTTAGGGTACGACAAAGTTTAGGGTGAGCGTACGTGTTATGGTATGGGTTAGTGTTAGCGTATGGTTAGGATTAGGGGACGGTTTAGGGTAAGGCTTTGGGGGTAAGGGTTAGTGTTAGGGTTAGGGTTAGGGTTAGGGTTAGGGTTAGGGGATGGTTTAGGGGACAGGTTAGTGTACGACAACGGTTTAGGGTGAGCATACGTGTTAGGGTACGGGTTAGTGTTAGCGTACGGGTTAGGATTAGGGTTAGGGTTAGGGTTAGGGTTAGGGGACGGGGACGGTTTAGGGGACAGGTTAGTGTACGACAACGGTTTAGGGTGAGGTACGTGTTAGGGTACGGGTTAGTGTTAGCGTACGGGTTAGGATTAGGGGACGGGTTAGGTAAGGCTTCGGGTAAGTGTTAGGGTTAGGGTTAGGGTTAGGGGACGGGGACGGTTTAGGGGACAGGTTAGGGTACGACAACGGTTTAGGGTGAGCGTACGTGTTAGGGTACGGGTTATGTTAGTGTACGGCTTAGGATTAGGGGACGGGTTAGGGTAAGGCTTCGGGTAAGGTTTAGGGTTAGGGTTAGGGTTAGGGTTAGGGTTAGGGTTAGGTTTAGGGTACGACAACGGTTTAGGGTGAGCGTACGTGTTAGGGTACGGGTTAGTGTTAGCGTACGGGTTAGGATTAGGGGACGGGTTAGGGTAAGGCTTCGGGTAAGGTTTAGGGTTAGGGTTAGGGTTAGGGTTAAGGTTAGGGTTAGGGTTAGGGTACGACAATGGTTTAGGGTGAGCGTACGTGTTAGGGTACGGGTTAGTGTTAGCGTACGGGTTAGGATTAGGGGACGGGTTAGGGTAAGGCTTCGGGTAAGGTTAGGGTTAGGGTTAGGGTTAGGGTTAGGGGACGGGGACGGTTTAGGGGACAGGTTAGGGTACGACAACGGTTTAGGGTGAGCGTACGTGTTAGGGTACGGGTTAGTGTTAGCGTACGGGTTAGGATTAGGGGACGGGTTAGGGTAAGGCTTCGGGTAAGGGTTAGGGTTAGGGTTAGGGTTAGGGTTAGGGGACGGGGACGGTTTAGGGGACAGGTTAGGGTACGACAACGGTTTAGGGTGAGCGTACGTGTTAGGGTACGGGTTAGTGTTAGCGTACGGGTTAGGATTAGGGGACGGGTTAGGGTAAGGCTTCGGGTAAGGGTTAGGGTTAGGGTTAGGGTTAGGGTTAGGGTTAGGGGACGGGGACGGTTTAGGGGACAGGTTAGGGTACGACAACGGTTTAGGGTGAGCGTACGTGTTAGGGTACTGGTTAGTGTTAGCGTACGGGTTAGGATTAGGGGACGGGTTAGGGTAAGGCTTCGGGTAAGGGTTAGGGTTAGGGTTAGGGTTAGGGGACGGGGACGGTTTAGGGGACAGGTTAGGGTACTACAACGGTTTAGGGTGAGCGTACGTGTTAGGGTACGGGTTAGTGTTAGCGTACGGGTTAGGATTAGGGGACGGGTTAGGGTAAGGCTTCGGGTAAGGGTTAGGGTTAGGTGTAGGGTTAGGGTTAGGGTTAGGGGACGGGGACGGTTTAGGGGACAGGTTAGGGTACGACAACGGTTTTGGGTGAGCGTACGTGTTAGGGTACGGGTTAGTGTTAGCGTACGGGTTAGGATTAGGGGACGGGTTAGTGTAAGGCTTCGGGTAAGGGTTAGGGTTAGGGTTAGGGTTAGGGTTAGGTGACGGGGACGGTTTAGGGGACAGGTTAGGGTACGACAACGGTTTAGGGTGAGCGTACGTGTTAGGGTATGGGTTAGTGTTAGCGTACGGGTTAGGATTAGGGGACGGGTTAGGGTAAGGCTTCGGGTAAGGGTTAGGGTTAGGGTTAGGGTTAGGGTTAGGGACGGGGACGTTTTAGGGGACAGGTTAGGGTACGACAACGGTTTAGGGTGAGCGTACATGTTAGGGTACGGGTTAGTGTTAGCGTACGGGTTAGGATTAGGGGACGGGTTAGGGTAAGGCTTCGGGTAAGGTTTAGGGTTAGGGTTAGGGTTAGGGTTAGGGGACGGGGACGGGGACGGTTTAGGGAACAGGTTAGGGTACGACAATGGTTTAGGGTGAGCGTACGTGTTAGGGTATGGGTTAGTGTTAGCGTACGGGTTAGGATTATGGGACGGGTTAGTGTAAGGCTTCGGGTAAGGGTTAGGTTAGGGTTAGGGTTAGGGTATGGGGACGGGGACGGTTTAGGGGACAGGTTAGTGTACGACAACGGTTTAGGTTGAGCGTATGTGTTAGGGTACGGTTAGTGTTAGCGTACGGAGTAGGATTAGGGGACGGGTTAGGGTAAGGCTTCGGGTAAGGGTTAGGGTTAGGGTTAGGGTTAGGGGACGGGTCGGTTTAGGGGACAGGTTAGGGTACGACAACGGTTTAGGGTGAGTGTACGTGTTAGGGTACGGGTTAGTGTTAGCGTACGGGTTAGGATTAGGGGACGGTTTAGGGTTAGGGTTAGGGCCAGGGTTAGGGTTAGGGTTAGGGGTTAGGGTTAGGGTTAGGGTTAGGGTTAGGGGACGGTTAGGGGACAGGTTAGGGTACGACAACGGTTTAGGGTGAGCGTACGTGTTAGGGTACGGTGTAGTGTTAGCGTACGGGTTAGGATTAGGGGACGGGTTAGGGTAAGGCTTCGGGTAAGGGTTAGGGTTAGGGTTAGGGTTAGGGTTAGGGTTAGGGGACGGGGACGGTTTAGGGGACAGGTTAGTGTACGACAACGGTTTAGGGTGAGCGTACGTGTTAGGGTACGGGTTAGTGTTAGCGTACGGGTTAGGATTAGGGGACGGGTTAGGGTTAGGGTTAGGGTTAGGGTTACGGTTACGGTTAGGTTTAGGGGACGGGGACGGTTTAGGGGGACAGGTTATGGTACGACAACGGTTTAGGGTGAGCGTACGTGTTAGTGTACTGGTTAGTGTTAGCGTACGGGTTAGGATTAGGTGACGGGTTAGGTAAGGCTTCGGGTAAGGGTTTAGGTGTTAGGGTTAGGTTTAGGGTTAGGGGACGGGGACGGTTTAGGGGACAGGTTAGGGTACGACAATGGTTTAGGTTGACCTACGTGTTAGGGTACGGGTTAGTGTTAGCGTACGGGTTAGGATTAGAGGACGGATTAGGGTAAGGCTTCGGGTAAGGGTTAGGGTTAGGGTTAGGGTTAGTGTTAGGGGACGGGGACGGTTTAGGGGACAGGTTAGGGTACGACAACGGTTTAGGGTGAGCGTACGTGTTAGGGTATGGTTAGTGTTAGCGTACGGGTTAGGATTAGGGGACGGGTTAGGATAAGGCTTCGGGTAAGGGTTAGGGTTAGGTTAGGGTTAGGGTTAGGTTTAGGGGACAGGTTAGGGTACGACAACGGTTTAGGGTGAGCGTACGTGTTAGGGTATGGTTAGTGTAGCCGTAGGGTTAGGATTAGGCGGACGGGTTAGTGTAAGGCTTCGGGTAAGGGTTTAGGGTTAGTTAGGTAGGTTAGGGTAGGAAGGGACGGGTTATGGGACAGCTAGTGTACGACAATGGTTTAGGGTGAGCGTACGTGTTAGGGTATGGGTTAGGATTAGGGGACGGTGTTAGGGTAAGGCTTCGGGTAATGGTTAGGGTTAGGGTTAGGGTTAGGGTTAGTGTTAGGGGACGGGGACGGTTTAGGGGACAGGTTAGGGTTACGACAACGGTTTAGGGTGAGCGTACGTGTTAGGGTACGGGTTAGTGTTAGCGTACGGGTTAGGATTAGGGGACGGGTTAGGGTAAGGCTTCGGGTAAGGGTTAGGGTTAGGGTTAGGGTTAGGGTTAGGGTTAGGGGACGGGGACGGTTTAGGGGACAGGTTAGGGTACGACAACGGTTTAGGGTGAGCGTACGTGTTAGGGTACGGGTTAGTGTTAGCGTACGGGTTAGGATTAGGGGACGGGTTAGGGTAAGGCTTCGGGTAAGGGTTAGGGTTAGGGTTAGGGTTAGGGGACGGGGACGGTTTAGGGGACAGGTTAGGGTACGACAACGGTTTAGGGTGAGCGTACGTGTTAGGGTACGGGTTAGTGTTAGCGTACGGGTTAGGATTAGGGGACGGGTTAGGTAAGGCTTCGGGTAAGGGTTAGGGTTAGGGTTAGGGTTAGGGTTAGGGGACGGGGACGGTTTAGGGGACAGGTTAGGGTACGACAACGGTTTAGGGTGAGCGTACGTGTTAGGGTACGGGTTAGTGTTAGCGTACGGGTTAGGATTAGGGGACGGTTAGGGTAAGGCTTCGGGTAAGGTTAGGGTTAGGGTTAGGGTTAGGGTTAGGGTTAGGGGACGGGGACGGTTTAGGGGACAGGTTAGGGTACGACAACGTTTAGGTGAGCGTACGTGTTAGGGTATGGGTTAGTGTTAGCGTACGGCTTAGGATTAGGGACGGGTTAGTGTAAGGCTTCGGGTAAGGGTTTAGGGTTTAGGGTTAGGGTTAGGGTTAGGGTTAGGGGACGGGGACGGTTTAGGGGACAGGTTAGGGTACGACAACGGTTTAGGGTGAGCGTACGTGTTAGGGTACGGGTTAGTGTTAGCGTACGAGTTAGGATTAGGGGACGGGTTAGGGTAAGGCTTCGGGTAAGGGTTAGGGTTAGGGTTAGGGTTAGGGTTAGGGTTAGGGGACGGGGACGGTTAGGGGACAGGTTAGTGTACGACAACGTTTTAGGGTGAGCGTACGTGTTAGGGTATGGGTTAGTGTTAGCGTACGGGTTAGGATTAGGGGACGGGTTAGGGTAAGGCTTCGGGTAAGGGTTAGGGTTAGGGTTAGGGTTAGGGTTAGGGTTAGGGGACGGGGACGGTTTAGGGGACAGGTTAGGGTACGACAACGGTTTAGGGTGAGCGTACGTGTTAGGGTACGGGTTAGTGTTAGCGTACGGGTTAGGATTAGGGGACGGGTTAGGGTAAGGCTTCGGGTAAGGGTTAGGGTTATGGTTAGGGTTAGGGTTAGGGGACGGGGACGGTTTAGGGGACAGGTTAGGGTACGACAACGGTTTAGGGTGAGCGTACGTGTTAGGGTACGGGTTAGTGTTAGCGTACGGGTTAGGATTAGGGGACGGGTTAGTGTAAGGCTTCGGGTAAGGTTTAGGGTTTAGGGTTAGGGTTAGGGTTAGGGGACGGGGACGGTTTAGGGGACAGGTTAGGGTACGACAACGGTTTAGGTGAGCGTACGTGTTAGGGTACGGGTTAGTGTTAGCGTACGGGTTAGGATTAGGGGACGGGTTAGGGGTAAGGCTTCGGTAAGGGTTAGGGTTAGGGTTAGGGTTAGGGTTAGGGTTAGGTGACGGGGAAGTTTTCAGGGACCGGTTAGGGTTCGACAAAGGTTTAGGGTGAGCGACGGGTTAGGGTACGGGTTAGTGGTTAGCGTAACGAGGTTCAGGATTAGGGGACGGGTTAGGTGAAGGCTTCGGGTAGGGTTAGGGTTAGGGTTAGGGTTAGGGTAGGGACGGGGTAGGTTTTAAGGGAACAGGTTAGGGTACGACAACGGTTTAGGGTGAGTTGTACGTGTTAAGGGTATGGAATTTAGTGTTAGCGTACGGTTTAAATTAAGGGGACGGGTTAGGGTAAGGCTTCGGGTTAGGGTTAGGGTTAGGGTTAGGGTTAGGGTTAGGGGACTGGGGACCGGTTTAGGGTCAGGTTAGGGTACGACAATGGTTTAGGGTGAGCGTACGTGTTAGGGTACGGGTTAGTATTAGTGTACGGGTTAGGATTAGGGGACGTGTTAGGGTAAGGCTTCGGGTAAGGGTTAGGGTTAGGGTTAGGGTTAGGGTTTAGGGTTAGGGGGACGGGACGGTTTAGGGGACAGGTTAGGGTACGACAACGGTTTAGGGTGAGCGTACGTGTTAGGGTACGGGTTTAGTGTTAGCGTACGGGTTAGGATTAGGGGACGGGTTAGGGTAAGGCTTCGGGTAAGGTATGGTTAGGGTTAGGGTTAGGGTTAGGTTAGGGGACGGGACGGTTTAGGGGACAGGTTAGGGTATGACAACGGTTTAGGGTGAGCGTACGTGTTAGGGTACGGGTTAGTGTTAGCATACGGGTTAGGATTAGGGGGACGGGTTAGGGTAAGGCTTAGGGGTTAGGGGTTAGGGTTAGGGTACGGGTTAGGGTAGGGGATGGGGACAGTTTAGGGGACAGGTTAGGGTACGACAACGGTTTAGTGTGAGCGTACGTGTTAGGGTACGGGTTAGTGTTAGCGTACGGGTTAGGTTTAGGGCACGGGTTAGGGTAAGGCTGCGGGTAAGGTTTAGGGTTAGGGTTGGGGTTAAGGTTAGGGGACGGGGACGGTTTAGAGGATAGGTTAGGGTACAACGGTTTAGGGTGAGCGTACGTGTTAGGGTATGGGTTAGTTTTAGCGTACGGGTTAGGATTAGGGGACGGGTTAGTGTAAGGCTTCGGGTAAGGGTTAGGGTTAGGGTTAGGGTTAGGGTTAGGGGACGGGGACGGTTTAGGGGACATGTTAGGGTACGACAACGGTTTAGGGTGAGCGTACGTGTTAGGGTACGGGTTAGTGTTAGCGTACGGGTTAGGATTAGGGAATGTGTTAGTGTAAGGCTTCGGGTAAGGGTTAGGGTTAGGGTTAGGGTTAGTGTTAGGGGACGGGGACGGTTTAGGGGACACGTTAGGTTACGACAACGGTTTAGGGTGAGCGTACGTGTTAAGGTATGGGTTAGTGTTAGCGTACGGGTTAGGATTAGGGGACGGGTTAGGGTAAGGCTTTGGGTAAGGGTTAGGGTTAGGGTTAGGGTTAGGGTTAGGGGACGGGGACGGTTTAGGGACAGGTTAGGGTACGACAAAGGTTTAGGGTGAGCGTACGTGTTAGGGTACGGGTTAGTGTTAGCGTACGGGTTAGGATTAGGGGACGGGTTAGGGTAAGGCTTCGGGTAAGGGTTAGGGTTAGGGTTAGGGTTAGGGTTAGGGTTAGGGGACGTGGACGGTTTAGGGGACAGGTTAGGGTACGACAACGGTTTAGGGTGAGCGTACGTGTTAGGGTATGGTTTAGTGTTAGCGTACGGGTTAGGATTAGGGGACGGGTTAGGGTAAGGCTTCGGGTAAGGGTTTAGGGTTAGGTAGGGTTAGGGTTAGGGTTAGGGGACGGGGACGGTTTAGGGGACAGGTTAGTGTACGACAACGGTTTAGGGTGAGCGTACGTGTTAGGGTACGGGTTAGTGTTAGCGTACGGGTTAGGATTAGGGGACGGGTTAGGGTAAGGCTTCGGGTAAGGGTTAGGGTTAGGGTTAGGGTTAGGGTTAGGGGACGGGGGACGGTTTAGGGGACAGGTTAGGGTACGACAACGGTTTAGGGTGAGCGTACGTGTTAGGGTACGGGTTAGTGTTAGCGTACGGTTTAGGATTAGGGGACGTGTTAGGGTAAGGCTTCGGGTAAGGGTTAGGGTTAGGGTTAGGGTTAGGGTTAGGGGACGGGGACGGTTTAGGGGACAGGTTAGGGTACGACAACGGTTTAGGGTGAGCGTACGTGTTAGGGTACGGTTAGTGTTAGCGTACGGGTTAGGATTAGGGGACGGGTTAGGGTAAGGCTTCGGGTAAGGGTTAGGGTTAGGGTTAGGGTTAGGGGACGGTGACGGTTTAGGGGACAGGTTAGGGTACGACAACGGTTTAGGGTGAGCGTACGTGTTAGGGTACGGGTTAGTGTTAGCGTACGGGTTAGAATTAGGGGACTGGTTAGGGTAAGCCTTCGGATAAGGTTTAGGGTTAGGATTAAGGGATGGGGACAGTTTAGGGGACAGGTTAGGGTACGACAACGGTTTAGGGTCGGCGTACGTGTTAGGGTATGGGTTAGTGTTAGCGTACGGGTTAGGATTAGGGGATGGTTTAGGGTAAGGCTTCGGGTAAGGGTTAGGTTTAGGGTTAGTGTTAGGGTTAGGGTTAGGGGACAGGGACGATTTAGGGGACATGTTAGGGTACGACAACGGTTTAGGGTGAGCGTGCGTGTTAAGGTATGGGTTAGTGTTAGCGTACGGGTAAGGATTAGGGGACGGGTTAGTGTAAGGCTTCGGGTAAGGGTTAGGGTTAGGGTTAGGGTTAGGGTTATGGGACGGGGACGGTTTAGGGGACCGGTTAGGGTTAGGGTTAGGGTTAGGGGACGGGGATGGTTTAGGTGACAGGTTAGGGTACGACAACGGTTTAGGGTGAGCGTACGTGTTAGGGTACGGGTTAGTGTTAGCGTACGGGTTAGGATTAGGGGACGGGTTAGTGTAAGGCTTCGGGTAAGGGTTAGGGTTAGGGTTAGGGTTAGGGTTAGGGTTAGGGGACGGGGACGGTTTAGGGGACAGGTTAGGGTACGACAACGGTTTAGGGTGAGCGTACGTGTTAGGGTACGGGTTAGTGTTAGCGTACGGGTTAGGATTAGGGGACGGGTTAGGGTAAGGCTTCGGGTAAGGTTAGGGTTAGGGTTAGGGTTAGGGTTAGGGTTAGGGGACGGGGACGGTTTAGGGGACAGGTTAGGGTACGACAACGGTTTAGGGTGAGCGTACGTGTTAGGGTACGGGTTAGTGTTAGCGTACGGGTTAGGATTAGGGGACGGGTTAGGGTAAGGCTTCGGGTAAGGGTTAGGGTTAGGGTTAGGGTTAGGGTTAGGGTTAGGGGACGGGGACGGTTTAGGGGACAGGTTAGGGTACGACAACGGTTTAGGGTGAGCGTACGTGTTAGGGTACGGGTTAGTGTTAGCGTACGGGTTAGGATTAGGGGACGGGTTAGGGTAAGGCTTCGGGTAAGGGTTAGGGTTAGGGTTATGGTTAGGGTTAGGGTTAGGGGACGGGGACGGTTTAGGGGACAGGTTAGGGTACGACAACGGTTTAGGGTGAGCGTACGTGTTAGGGTACGGGTTAGTGTTAGCGTACGGGTTAGGATTAGGGGACGGGTTAGGGTAAGGCTTCGGGTAAGGGTTAGGGTTAGGTTTAGGGTTAGGTTTAGGGGATCGGGACGGTTTAGGGGACAGGTTAGGGTACGACAACGGTTTAGGGTGAGCGTACGTGTTAGGGTACGGGTTAGTGTAGCGTACGGGTTAGGATTAGGGGACGGGTTAGGGTAAGGCTTCGGGTAAGGGTTAGGGTTAGGGTTAGGGTTAGGGTTAGGGGACGGGGACGGTTTAGGGGACAGGTTAGGGTACGACAACGGTTTAGGGTGAGCGTACGTGTTAGGGTACGGGTTAGTGTTAGCGTACGGGTTAGGATTAGGGGACGGGTTAGGGTAAGGCTTTCGGTAAGTGTTAGGGTTAGGGTTAGGGTTAGGGTTAGGGGACGGGGACGGTTTAGGGGACAGGTTAGGGTACGACAACGGTTTAGGGTGAGCGTACGTGTTAGGGTATGGGTTAGTGTTAGCGTACGGGTTAGGATTAGGGGACAGGTTAGGGTTAGGGTTAGGGTTAGGGTTAGGGGACGGGGACGGTTTAGGGGACAGGTTAGTGTACGACAACGGTTTAGTGTGAGCGTACGTGTTAGGGTACGGGTTAGTAGTTAGCTGTACGGTTAGGATTAGGGACGGGTTAGGGTAAGGCTTCGGGTAAGGGTTAGGGTTAGGGGTTAGGGTTAGGGTTATGGTTAGGGGACTGGGACGGTTTAGGGGACAGGTTAGTGTACGACAACGGTTTAGGGTGAGCGTACGTGTTAGGGTACGGGTTAGTGTTAGCGTACGGGTTAGGATTAGGGGACGGGTTAGGGTAAGGCTTCGGGTAAGGTTTAGGGTTAGGTTTAGGGTTAGGGGACGGGGACGGTTTAGGGGACAGGTTAGGGTACGACAACGGTTTAGGGTGAGCGTACGTGTTAGGGTACGGGTTAGTGTTAGCGTACGGGTTAGGATTAGGGGGACTGGTTAGGTAAGGCTTCGGGTAAGGGTTAGGGTTAGGGTTAGGGTTAGGGTTAGGGTTAGGGGACGGGGACGGTTTAGGGGACAGGTTAGGGTATGACAACGGTTTAGGGTGAGCGTACGTGTTAGGTATGGGTTAGTGTTAGCGTACGGGTTAGGATTAGTGGATGTATAAGGTAAGGCTTCGGGTAAGTGTTAGGGTTAGGGTTAGGGTTAGGGTTAGTGGACGGGGACGGTTTAGGGGACAGGTTAGTGTACGACAACGGTTTAGGGTGAGCGTACGTGTTAGGGAACGGGTTAGTGTTAGCCTAAGTGTTTGGATTAGCGGACGGGTTAGGGTAAGGCTTCGGGTAAGTTTAGGGTTAGGGTTAGGGTTAGGGGTTAGGTTACGGGGACGGTTTAGGGGACAGTTTAGGGTACGACATACGGTTTAGGGTGAGCGTAGTGTTAGTGTACGGGTTAGTGTTAGCGTACGGGTTAGGATTAGGGGACGGGTTAGGGTAAGGCTTCGGGTAAGGGTTAGGGTTAGGGTTAGGTTTAGGGTTAGGGTTAGGGGACGGGGACGGTTTAGGGGACAGTTTAGTGTACGACAACGGTTTAGGCTGAGCGTACGTGTTAGGGTACGGGTTAGTGTTAGCGTACGGGTTAGGATTAGGGGACGGTTTAAGGTAAGGCTTCGGGTAAGTTTAGGGTTAGGGTTAGGGTTAGGGTTAGGGGACGGTTTAGGGGACAGGTTAGTGTACGACAACTGTTTTCTGGTGAGCGTACGTGTATGGTACGGGTTTAGTGTTAGCATACGGTTAGGATTAGGGACGGTTAGGGTAAGGCTTCAGGTAAGTGTTAGGGTTAGGGTTAGGGTTAGGGTTAGGGGATTGGGACGGTTTAGGGGACAGGTTAGGGTACGACAACAGTTTAGGGTGAGCGTACGTGTTAGGGTACGGTTTAGTGTTAGCGTACGGGTTAGGATTAGGGACGGGTTAGGGTAAGGCTTCGGGTAAGGGTTAGGGTTAGGGTTTAGGGTTAGGGTTAGGGGACGGGGACGGTTTAGGGGACAGGTTAGGGTACGACAACGTTTTAGGGTGAGTGTACGTGTTAGGGTACTGGTTAGTGTTAGCGTACAGGGTTAGGATTAGGGACTGGGTTAGGGTAAGGCTTCGGGTAAGGTTTAGGGTTAGGTTTTAGGGTTAGGGTTAGGGGACGGGGACGGTTTAGGGGACAGGATGAGGTACGGACAACGGTTTTAGGGTGAGCGTACGTGTTAGGGTAAGGGTTAGTGTTAACGTACGGAGAGGATTATGGGACGGGTTACGGTAAGGCTTCGGGTAAGGTTTAGGGTTAGGGTTAGGGTTAGGGTTAGTGTTAGGGGACGGGGACGGTTTAGGGACAGGTTAGGGTACGACAACGGTTTAGAGTGAGCGTACGTGTTAGGGTACGGGTTAGTGTTAGCGTACGGGTTAGGATTAGGGGGACGGGTTAGGGTAAGGCTTCGGGTAAGGGTTTAGGGTTGTGATTAGGGTTAGGGTTAGGGGATGGGGACGGTTTAGGGGACAGGTTAGTGTACGACAACCGTTTAAGGTGAGCGTACGTGTTAGGGTATGGGTTAGTGTTAGCGTACGGGTTAGGATTAAGGGACGGGTTAGTGTAAGGCTTCGGGTAAGTGTTAGGGTTAGGGTTAGGGTTAGGGTTAGGGGTACGGGGACAGGTTTAGGGGACAGGTTAGGGTACGACAACGGTTTAGGGTGAGCGTACGTGTTAGGGTATGGGTTAGTGTTAGCGTACGGGTTAGGATTAGGGAACGGGTTAGGGTAAGGCTTCGGGTAAGGGTTAGCATTAGGGTTAGGCTTAGGGTTAGGAGACCGGGACGAGGACGGTTTAGGGGACCGGTTAGGATTAGGGTTAGGTTTAGGTTTAGGGAAGGGGACGGTTTAGGAGACAGGTTATGTTACGACAACTGTTTAGGGTGAGCGTACGTGTTAGGTTACGGGTTAGTGTTAGCGTACGGGTTAGGATTAGGGGACGGTTTAGTGTAAGGCTTCGGGTAAGGGTTAGGGTTAGGGTTAGGGGACGGGGACGGTTTAGGGGACTGGTTAGGGTACGACAACGTTTTAGGGTGAGCGTACGTGTTATGTTACGGGTTAGTGTTAGCGTACGGTTTAGGATTAGGGGACGGGTTAGGGTAAGGCTTCGGGTAAGGTTTAGAGTTAGGGTCAGGTTTAGGGATAGGGGACGGGGACGGTTTAGGGGAAATGTTAGGGTACGGCAAAGGTTTAGGGTGAGCTTACGTGTTAGGATAAGGGTTAGTGTTAGCGTACGGGTTAGGATTAGTGGATGGGTTAGTGTAAGGCTTCGGGTAAGGGTTAGGGTTAGGTTAAGGTTTAGGTTTAGGGGACGGGGACGGTTTAGGAGACAGGTTAGGGTACGGCAACTGTTTAGGGTGAGCATACGTTTTAGGGTAACGTTAGTTTTAGCGTACGGGTTAGGATTAGGTGACGGGTTAGGGTAAGGCTTCGGGTAAGGGTTAGGGTTAGGGATAGGGTTAGGGTTAGGGGATGGGGAGGGTTTAGGGGCAAGGTTAGGATACGACAAAATTTTAGGGTGAGCGTACGTGTTAGGGTACGGGTTAGTGTTAGCGTACGGGTTAGGATTATGGGACGTGTTAGGGTAAGGCTTTGGGTAAAGGTTAGGGTTAGGGTTAGGGTTAGGGTTTGGTGACGGGGACGGTTTAGGGGACAGGTTAGTGTACGACAACAGTTTAGGTGAGCGTACGTGTTAGGGTATGGGTTAGTGTTAGCGTACGGGTTAGGATTAGGGGACGGGTTAGGGTAAGGCTTCGGGTAAGGATTAGGTTTAGGGTTAGGTTTAGGGTTAGGGTTAGGGCACGGGGAGGGTTTATGGGACAGGTTAGTGTAGGTCAATGCTTTAGTGTGAGCGTACGTGTTAGGGTACGGGTTAGTGTTAGCGTACGGTTTAGGATTAGGGGATGGGTTAGGTAAAGGTTTTCAGTAAGGCTTACAGTTAGGGTTAGGGTTAGGGGTTAGGGTTAGGGTTAGGGTTAGGATTAGGGTTAGGGTTAGGGTTAGGGGATGGGGACGGTTTAGGGGACAGGTTAGTGTACGACAACGGTTTAGGGTGAGCGTACGTGTTAGGGTAAGGGTTAGTGTTAGCGTACGGGTTTGGATTAGGGGACGGGTTAGGGTAAGGCTTCGGGTAAGGGTTAGGGTTAGGGTTAGGGTTAGGGTTAGGGGACGGGGATGGTTTAGGGGACAGGTTAGGGTAGGACAACGGTTTAGGGTGAGCGTACGTGTTAGGGTACGAGTTAGTGTTAGCGTACGGGTTAGGATTAAGGGATGGGTTAGGATAAGGCTTCAGGTAAGGGTTAGGGTTAGGGTTAGGGTTTGGGGACGGGGACGGTTTAGGGGACAGGTTAGGGTACGACAACTGTTTAGGGTGAGCGTATGTGTTAGGGTATGGGTTAGTGTTAGCGTACGGGTTAGGATTTGGGGACTGTTTAGGGTAAGGCTTCGGGTAAGGGTTAGGGTAAGGGTTAGGGTTAGGGTTAGGATTAGGGTTAGGGTTAGGGGACGGGGACGGTTTAGGGGACAGGTTAGGGTACGACAACGGTTTAGGGTGAGCGTACGTGTTAGGGTAGGGGTTAGTGTTAGCGTACGGGTTAGGATTAGGGGACGGGTTTGGGTAAGGCTTCGGGTAAGGGTTAGGGTTAGGGTTAGGGTTAATGTTAGGGGACGGGGACGGTTTACAGGACAGGTTAGGGTACGACAATGGTGTAGGGTGAGCGTACGTGTTAGGGTACGGGTTAGTGTTAGCGTACGGGTTAGGATTAGGGGACGGTTTAGGGTAAGGCTTTGGGTAAGGGTTAGGGTTAGGGATAGGGTTAGGGTTAGGGGACAGGGACGGTTTAGGGGACAGGTTAGGGTACGACAACGGTTTAGGTTGAGCGTACGTGTTAGGGGACGGGTTAGTGTTAGCGTACGATTTAGGATTAGGGGACTGGTTAGGGTAAGGCTTCGGGTAAGGGTTAGGGTTAGGTTTAGGGTTAGGTTTAGTGTTAGGGGACAGGGACGCTTTAGGGGACAGGTTAGGGTACGACAACGGTTTAGGGTGAGCGTACGTGTTAGGGTAACGGTTAGTGTTAGCGTACGGGTTAGGATTAGGGGACGGGTAAGTGTAAGGCTTCGGGTTAGGGTTAGGGTTAGGGTTAGGGTTAGGGGACGGGGAAGGTTTAGGGGACAGTTTAGTGTATGACAATGGTTTAGGGAGAGCGTACGTG
>NW_022605677.1:0-25955 GCF_008692025.1 Phocoena sinus | reverse complement strand
TAAAAAAAATAAATTCACCTATGGGTTTTTGGACATTTATTCATAAATTAGGTTGCTCCAGTTATAAGGACAGAAAAATTGAGACCAGCGTGTAGCCTTAATTTAACTCTTAAATAATAGACTAGAAACAGGCAGACTCCCTTAAATGAGACTTGGGGCCTGCGGGAGGCCCTTCCGTATCAAAGATGGGCCTGCAGGTTGTAATGAGACGGGAAAAGGAGTGTGGGAATGCAGAGGTGGACTGGGGGAGTCTATAAATGGGACAGGTCATCTGTCACAGGACTGTCCTAATAAGTTCACACATAGGAAGCAGACAGTACAAACCCACTTTAATGATGTGGAAGTTGAGGCACAGAGGATGCCAGACCTGACCCAGGCAGACAAGGAGGAAGTCAGGAAGCTGGGCTTTGACCCGGAATGTTCGTCTCCAACCTGACAGTTACCTTCTGTTTGACCGCACTGCTTTCTCCAAGGAAGACAACTGAAATTGTGGATGTGCACGGGATCTCGAAAGATGGCCGAGAATAGCAGTTGGGGAAAGGCTTGCACTTAGGAGAGGAACTTGTACAGGAGGAAAAGAGGGAGCGGAACTGAGAGCTGAGACTGTCAGGGAGGAAGGGGCTCCAAGGGGCCCTCACAGGGCTTAGTTAACACAGCACTTCAGAGGGAAGGTTCAACTTCAGGAGTAAGTACAGAAGCAGATGAAAGCTGAGGTGGCAGAGCACACCTGTTAAGATCCGTCAGTGTAAATTATTTCAGCATGCATAGGACTTTGCGTAAACAGAGACACTTATGTCACTGGAATCTCTTCACATCAGGCCAGTCTCGAATAGTGAGAACTTTTCAGAAAACTTATCATATCCTTTTGCCCTTGGAGGTGGGGAGAATTTGTCCAAAACTAAAACAAAACAGAACAAAAACCATGCGTGGTAATCAGTAGCTACAAAACCATCCTCTAATTCATCTCTAGGCAGATACAGGACTAAATAGATACATAATTTTTTAAATATGCAAAATAATGCCACACATAGCATAAAATAGTAACTAGAAGCATATAAAAAATTTCTGTTCACAGTGATAAACTATGTACAGTATGATGCCAGGCATATAAATTTACACATATAAAGGATAAAACCTGGAAGGAAATTCATCGTGATGCAGTTCATGGTGTGACTAGAGCTTTGGAAATACGCAGGCTTTGGGTTTTCTCCAGCAAGCAGGAGCGAGGGTGTGAGTACTGGAGGGGCTGCAGGATGGAACACTTTCCTCTAAAAGGAAGAATAAAAGGTAGAAACAAGATTAAAAGTGAGGTGAGAAAATTCTAGCTGTTAGATGATCTTAATGAAGTTGGTGACTATCTAACCAAAAAGAAGTAGAGTGGTTTTGGAGAGCCAAAGCACGGGAAGCACTGTTGTATGAGACAGGAAGGGGCCAGCTGGGAAGGAGTGGGAGGCTTGCCAGCCACATGGCCATGTGCTGTCCTTCCTGACGGGACGAGGAGTAAGTACACTCGGAATGTTTTGAGGGAATTCGACAGGATGGTGACGTCTGGGAAGCCAAGTGTGTCGTACAAAAGAACACAGAAGGGAAAAGGAGTTTGACTAAGTATAGTGAAGGCCAGAAAAAGTCCAGGAATAAAGCAACTGAAAATTAAGATACAGAAAATCTTTCACAAACTTAGACTTATCTAAATTTAACATTTTTGTGTATTTTTCAGAGTGGATTCAATTGCATATAAAAAGAACTTAATATTGAAATCGTATCAGAGTGCAAATATCTTTGAGCTGCTTCATTATCACCAGTGTGACTCGCGATCATCACAAAAGCTGAGCACCTGAAATGTCTGCTAAACCTGCAAATTCAGCACGTCCACGCGAGGTTTGCCGTCTTCCTTACAGGTAAATTCATAGCCTTAGTTCTAATTTTCATCAACCAGTTAACGCCCAGTAGGTCCACTCTAGAAACGTCCTTCCATCCAAGTGGAGTCATTGGCGGCCAGGAATAAACACACACGAGGCTGGGGCAGCAGGTATTGTGGGTTTTGTCCTGTTAATAGAAGAAAAAAAAAAAAACCTGTACTAGATCTGTTAGGTGTAACCATCTAAGCTTTTAAAAAAAGTGCCCATCAGTGGTTTCAGCTCCCTCCCTCCCACCACCGTCCATGGAGGCGGCTGCTCCCAGAGCTCCAACCACATCCCTCACTTGAAACAGGCTCGCTTTTTCCTTCACGTGTATGAGTCTTTTTTTTTTCAATAAAAGGGATTTTTGCTACTTTTAAATGTATTAATGAATTTTTTCACCAAAAAAGCTTACTTTTCTTTTTACAGAAAAGCCTGTTGGTCTCCAGAGATGTCTTTGAAAACAGTGGCATCCTTGTTACAGATGTAAATGACTTTATGGAAAATATACAGAAAGTAGCAGCTCCATTCAGGAGTAGCTACTGGTAAGAACACTTGTGACTCTCTCCCATGTGAGCTGGATGACAGCAGATGCTGACATCTGTGTCTGCAGGAAACCAGTTGCTCAAAAACTTTTGTACCTTATACGTCATGCTGTAAATTTAAAGTTTTGTTTATTTAGGGATGCTGCTAGTTTGGCATAAATGGGACTTTCTCAAGTATCACTAATGAAATAATTAACCTCCATTCTATGAGTGTTTTCACCTGCAGTCCATCTGCTGCCAGGACGGAAGACAATGTAGCCTACATGCATAGACATTTTCCCCAGTAGGTAGCATCCTATTTATGGAATAGTTCTTGGTTATTTTATTTTAAAGACGGAATTATCAATTTTGTATTTGTCCAGGTGATTTAACTACAGCTTACCTATACATCGGTGATGCCAACAAACAAATGAGTATTTTCCCTTTTCTTTGAAAACCTTTGATTTATATGAGAAGACTGTTCTGTGTATCTCAGTGTTCTACAACTTGGGGGATCATTTTTCTTCGTGTTTTACACATTGCCAAATGTCTGACTTTGTTGTCTGGCTTTGTTCACAACAGCACTGTAGTTTTCCATTAGTTTTGGGTTACAGTGTTCGATATTATTGTTTTAAATTATTCTCATTTTAAGCAGAATAGCTTCAAGCTATTCATTGAAATTAATGATAAAAATAAGAATTTTACAAGTGTACTCAATTGTAGCAAAAATAAGTATTTTAACCAGTAGCTTTGTTTTTGCACGTTAAGGTCAGAAATGCACATGTAATGCATGTTGTAGTCTGTTTTAAAGGTTTGTACCACCTGTGTAAAAACTAACATCTTCAGTGGTTTTTTTATCTGCTGTTTTTCATGCTACACTACATAAACATTTTTTCCTAAATGGTACAAATTTATAAACTGTCATT
Organism: Phocoena sinus; assembly: GCF_008692025.1. NCBI lineage: Eukaryota > Metazoa > Chordata > Mammalia > Artiodactyla > Phocoenidae > Phocoena > Phocoena sinus. The sequence goes on along the minus strand of NW_022605677.1, from coordinate 22,607 downwards.
TTCACTTACTCAGTTTTTGTAAACAGCGTACTATAAAAATCAACCCTCTGAGGAAGAAATAATCATTATTTGTATTAGAAATAATTTCTACACCAATCTTTAAAACTCAAAACCAAGCAAAAAACATTGGTAAGATACATAGTATCTATTTGGAACAAAGGTTTTTGTACCTAATTTGTTTCATTTTAATAAAGACAACTAAAAATCATTCAACTGCTTCTGCAGTGATTTTATAGCAAATATTAAATTTGTAAGAGAATGTTCTACAGCACTTAAAATTTTTTAGGCCATTTAGCAGAATAAGTAGCTTCCAAAAGAATCCTACCACTTACCTCACTTTGGCCGCCATCTGTCAAAGCCTCATCCCCGCAGGCCTGCCCGGTGCTTTCCCCTCCCTCGTGCGGTGCCGAGCAGCAGGCTCCAGCAAGAGGACACTTCACAACTCTCCAACTGGCCCTTCCAGGGGGTCATGTCAGCCTGCACAGGAACTTCCCTCAAAAGCCATTTATCTGCTTTTAAACTCCCCCTACAGAACCGAAAGTGTTCCTTTCCCCTCGGTATGTTCTTAGGAGGAGGAAGAATGACTGAGTTTTAATTCTTACCCTAGCTCTTGCTTAGAGACCCACTCAGCTTGATTTTTACCCCAGGGATAAGAATCTAATAGGACCATAACTAACTGTATTTGGTACACTGAATTAATCTGAAATTACTACGGAAAAGGAAAGTACAGCGCACCTGCCAGCCGTGCTCCTCCCCTGAAGAACCTTCCAGCACCCACGAGGCCGCCCGTTCTGTAACTGAAGGCTTAGCCAGGCCACAGAGGAGCAGGCGCCTCCAGACTGAGCTTCTGCAGAGACTCTGCCCTCATTACCTTTGTGCCCCGTTGGCCTGGCACAGAGATGTTAGTTGTTCCAATAAATATGCCGACTGCAGAATATGAAGGCATCCTGGTACTTCCTTCGTACTACTAACCCAGCTTGTGCCTCCACCTGCGTTAACGGTTCACAATGCGAAATATTGCAGGAAAAGAGGGGAAAGGCCTCCTGGAATTTTAGATAATCTTTCTTATGAAAAGGAAGCAGTTGTTTTCAACCGGGGTGATCTGGGGTTGTCACGCCAGGGAGGTGCATACAATGTGCAGGACAGCCCACCTACAACAAAAAATTCTTCGGCCAAAAACGGATAGTATGAGATTGAGAAAGCTAAAGTAATCACTTGGATAATCGAAGTTATTATTACCCTAAATCCTTTAACAGATTGCCTACCTTAGTCTGCGTCCTTCAGACTCAACTTTAAAAGAGAATACAGTTACAATGTCCTCATTCCTCCGACATAAATGACAGACTCAACTATAAAAGAGAATACAATGTCCTCAATGTAAATGACAGCACATACAGTGAGGCTTGTAACAATCAAGGGGAAAGGAGTTACCACTAAAAACTGTCTGTCTACAATCTGAATTAAATGAAAATACTGGGACTTCCCTCGTGGCACAGTGGTTAAGAATCCACCTGCCAATGCAGGGGACACGGGTTCGATCCCTGGTCCGGGAAGATCCCACATGCCACAGAGCAACTAAGCCCGTGTGCCACAACTACTGAGCCCATGTGCCACAACTACTGAAGACCACGTGCCTAGAGTCCATGCTCCGCAACAAGAAGCCCAGACACCACAACGAAGAGTAGCCCCCACTCACCACAACGAGAGAAAGCCCGTGAACAGCAAGGAAGACCCAACACAGCCAAAAATAAAATTAATTAACTTATTAAATAAATATATTAACGCACCCATTCCACCGGATGTCACTTACTCTCTGATGGGAACGAATCCTTGTTCTACACCACTACTAAGGATATCTAAGAGTCTAATAATTATATTGTACCAAGAAGTAATTCGGGGTCTACTCACAGTGAAGCCAGATGGCAGCACTCCACCAACCACTAGGGTCTTCAGCACTCTTCCCCAGCATCCGTTTTCAGCTCTAGTGAAGGAAATGAGCAGCTGTGTCAAGGCCAGTACAATACTTACTAGCTCTGAATTGTCAGGACACAAAAGACCAACAAGAGGGAGCTGGTTTCCAGAGTTTGGCTTTATTTTGCAGTACAGAAATCATTTGGAGCCATTGTGAGACAGACATCATTGAAGCAGAGGCTCTGTCAAATCAATACTGCGTTGCAGCAGCTTGGTCCATTGAAGAAGCCACACCTGGGATACAAAAGCAGCTTCTACGTTTACCTGCTTTATGATAGTTTCTTTCCCCTCTGCTCTCATCAAATTTATTAGATTAAAACACCGCACACAGGCTTCCTCCAAAATGACTCTCAAAGTCTGGAGTTTGGTTAGAATTGGAGGCCCACATAAACCCAGCTTGTGGCTATGCTGCCTGGGCACTGTTCTAACACTTGATGTAAATGTAAAGGGGTGGGGAGGAGTGAGGGATACTGTCCCCAACGATGGAACGTTCGATTCCGTATCTCCTTAATGTCAAGAGGACAGATGGCACGCAAACTGTACTGGCACAGCTCTTGAGCAGCAGAAGCTCGTAACTGCAAAGGCTACACTGATTAAAAGATACAAATACTGTATCAAGTTCTCTGTATCAGTATCACAATGTTTTAAAACTGATCCTTCACTAGAAAAAACAAGCCAGTATTGGTTAAATTGAACAGAATGTGGGAACCTGCCAATTCTGAAGAGCCACTCCATGAAAACAAGTTAATACATGATATTAGAAAGGGGAAGAATATTTACTGGTACAGTGCTCTGCAATCTCTCAGCTTTGATTACAAAAGCAGGCCTTACAATATTGATTTCATACAATATGCATCATTTGCCAAATTTTAAGTTTGTCCTAATTAGATGATAACATGTACTGCTGTTAGTCTTCCCCATAGATGTCATTTTTCTTGCGCTTCATTTCCTCAAAGTCAAACTCGGATCCCATCATCCTCTTATAGATGTCCTTAATGTCATCACAGGTTGTCTCAAAGTGAGTTGTCGCATCATATGTACGGGATATAAAGATCTGGAAATGAAAGTCACAAAGACTTCAGACTATTTAGTGATGTCTCCCAATAAAGCCTGGTAATTACCCTTTTCACATTGCCACTCACCTGGCTTTCTGTTCCCAAATCTTTTGGTACAAGGAGGTCACTGATGCTTACGAATCTGGAGGGGAAAAAGAATTAAGTAAGCAGGGAAGTTGACACGCCCACTCACCGCTTTGCCTGAAATTCAAAACCCAGGCTGGTAAGAGATGATGGCTGCTCTCATTGTTCTCATGGGGTTCTGTTCACCATGGAGCCAAAGGCAATCCTGGGTTTGAGCTGCTATAAATGAACACATCACTTACTTCTGCTCAATTGGTTCCAAGAGTTCCAGAGCTGGTCTGATTTCTTTCTCGGGCTCCTTGGTCTCCACGGTTGTGCTGGCGATGGCAATGTACTTGCCCTGTGCGGCCACATTGTGTGCGGAGGAGATCATGCAGACATAGATATCTGCAAGCAAGCAAAGCCACCTCACTGCCAGGGTCTTTAAACCTTGGGCCTGTGTGTGCACTCAGTTTCACCCATACTTCACTGAGCTGTGAGTTAAAATTACTTGGAACAGACTGGATATTCTAAGATTAAGTTCTATATGGAGACAAACAAGGTCATACATAAAATATACAAATATTCAGCAACTCTTAGCCTACTGGAGATGAAGGATTTATGTGGCAGTGAACAGTGGACGGGGAGATGACAGTCTCTACCCAGATGTCACAGCTCACTGTGGAAACCTGTCTTCCTCTCTGAACCCTGCATTTAGAAAGGTTTTGAATAGCTAAGATAGGATTTATTTAACTACTGATTTCTCATTTTTTAAGCAATATAAAATTGCAAACACAATAAGCTATTCTTGAGTTGGCATAAGCTCATAATAATTCCATAGATTCTACTTGTCTGTATACTACTAGTTAACTACATAATTTCCAATATAGGAGGTAATTACTGGGTTCCCTTTACTCTTTTTACACTCTCCCTGACCCTGAGATATACTTGGGAACCCTTGAAAGATTACTTTCGTCTGTGTCTCTTAGTTCTCATAATAATCTTCTGTGATTTCGTCTCTTACATGGAAAAAAAAATTAAAAGCTTTAGGGCTTCTAACTGAAAGGAAGATGGGAACAGCTAGTGGATGAAAGAAAACTGGTTAAAGCAAACAGATTAGGAATTACGATTTCAGAGCTAAGTCCTGATCTTTTTTTTTAAATTTATTTATTATTTATTTTTGTCTGCATTGGGTCTTCATTGCTGCACGCGGGCTTTCTCTATTTGTGGCGAGCAGGGGCTACTCTTCGTTGCATTTCACAGGCTTCTCATTGTGGTGGCTCCTCTTGTTGCAGAGCACAGGCTCTAGGTGCGTGGGCTTCAGTAGTTGCGGAGCGTACGCTCAGCAGTTGCGGCTCACGGGCTGTAGCGTGCAGACTCAGTAATTGTGGCGCACCGGCTTAGTTGCTCCGCGGCATGTGGGATCTTCCCAGACCAGGGATCAAACCCGTGTCCCCCGCATTGGCAGGCGGATTCTTAACCACTGCGCCACCAGGGAAGCCCTGCTAAGTCCTGATCTCAATCAGAGAAATCAAAGTTGTTTTCTAGCACACTGCTAAAATCAAATACAAGTATTAAGTTGACAAATCATGACACAAAAGCAGTGCTGTCATCAGCTCAAAGTAACAGTGAAATCAGGTCAACTAATAAGCATAAACCTCCACAAGGCACACAATGTTCAAACCAGGCAAGACTGCCTGCTCATCCAGTCCAGCCTCTCAGTTCTACAGAAGAAATGGAGGCCCAAAGAGGGGGGTACAAGTCCAAGGCAGGGCTCCTAAGCAAACGTTTCCATTTCAAAGTGATGACTTAGGATCTCTACGAGCTAAAAGGGATACATCACATTTTATTTTCCATATGTAAACTATAGTCTCTTCACTGTAATAGAGCAGATAAAATTTGTAATTTCTACACACATCTGCTTATCTTCAAAACTGACCTGACTTCCGATTGACTTGGTTCTGTGGAATAATGATCTGGCAGGAGTTGGCATCGTTGGTGTTCTTGATGGGTGGCTGAGGATACAGATGACTCTGATCACCTGGCCCACTTTTTCGACTCGATCTTTCACGTAGCTGGGATCACAGATGAGCTGCTTACAGCGAGCAATCTGTAATAAAACATTAATGGGTATAATGATGCCATCGTTCTTGAACATCGCCTGTTATCTTCAAGTTAACTGTAGATAATTAGTGAATTATAGATAACTATTAAAACTAGCTTTGCCGACAATCCCTATAAAGTCTCCTGGAGCAAATCTATAAATTCTAAATCTTATTGAAATATTAGGAAAAGTGTGTTGCATGGTTTTCAGACTCATAAGTTTTAAAACTGGGCAGAAGAGGGTTAAAATCCTGGCTCTACCCAACCTCAAAGAGGTTGTTGTTAGGATTAAATGAAACAGTGTATTTAAGGAATGTCATTATATGTAAATGGACCCAGTGAAAAGTAGATGGTCTATAAATAGTTCTTTCTAATATTAGAAACAGACCATAATCTTTCCTTTTAAGACTATCCTTACTAAGTAAAACTTAAGTTGCAAGATAAATTATGTATTATTATATTATCGTCTTCTCTTTCTATCAAAGCCCTGAAATGTCCTAAGAGGAAGCAGTTTCCTGAAGCAAAGAAAAATGGAATGAATAAAAAGAACTTTGAGATATCAGATTAAGACGTCTATCCCTATCTCACGGGCCCAACCACTCCACGGCATGTGGGATTTCCCAGACCAGGACATGAACCGTGTCCCCTGCATTGGCAGGTGGACCCTCAACCACTACACCACCAGGGAAGCCCCCAAAATACTTTTTTAAACATAGTTTTTCAGTTTCTTTTTTGAACAGTTCCATTTGTAAAAGTTGATGGTTCATGAAATATGGTCGGCTTGCAGACCAACAGCACTGGCACCATCTGAGAGGTTGCAAGAAAATGCAGACCCACCACAGACCTACTGAATGAGAAACGTGTACTCTGACAAAATTAACAATTTACATTCAATTCAAATTTGAGAAACACTGCTCAAAACTCCACCCGGCCAGTTCCTTGGCTAAACCCAAAATAAAATAATGTTAACAGTAATAATTAACATTACTAATATTTAATAATTTAATAATAATAAATTAAATAATAAAATAGTATTGGCCAAGCCCCAATTCAACCAATAAGTTATAAGTGGTACATATAAAGCTAAATTTAAATGAAAATTTGGGAGACAGACACCAACCCACACTACATATATAATACTTACCATTTAGAGCTCATTCATAATTTGTTTTAGTCTTAAGCAACAATCAACACAACAGAAAATATTAAACATTATCTATAAGTTTTCAGTCATTATGAATACCAAGTTACCATAAAGAAAACATACATAGTGTGAAATCTAGGATCGATGTCCATACCAAATTTAGTACTTATTAAACAAAGTTTTCTTTACAAGAATATAATATTTCTTAAATTGTAAAAGCTACTCACCTCTCCTTCAGATTTTACACCAATCACTTTTCCATTTTGCATAATGATTTCTTCAATTGGTTTATTCAGCATGTAGGTACCTCCATAAATAGCACTTAGCCTAGCAAAGTATTTAAACTATAATTAGTAATTATAATTGTAATTATAATCAATCAGTAATTTATAATTATTTCAACTACTAAAGTCTCCTTTCTTAGATTTTAATGAGTTACAGGAAACATGTATTTGTTCAGTTTCCTTCCAGAAGACATTAGTTTAAGTCATAAAAGCATCAATTCTAAAACAGTCAAAACCATGTAATGATGTCTCACATTCGTAGTTATCAAGTGCAAACAAACCACACTGACCAGTAATGGAATAACAGCTTGTAAGTCTAATCCTCCTGCATATTAAAAATTAAGACTCTGAACAACCAAAAGTCTATCAGAAAGCACACTGGACAGTGAGTAAAAGCAGGCAGAAACTAGACAAGAGACTTGAAGGAAGCAATTGGATGAGATCTTCATGTGGTTTGTATGGCTCTTCCCCTGACAGAATGACCTACCCAGTCCTTGTAACATGGGACAGCTAGAACAGAAGCAAAAAACCTGCAGTCTTACTGATTTAACATGCCATAAGATAGAGTTTGGGGCTGTATGAGGAGATAAAAATTGTGGGAGAAAGTCTTCCAAAACGGGGAGCAACCAAATTATAAAATCTCTTCAAATCCTTAACTAACTCCAGAAATGCTTGTACACAGGAGAGAGACTCCAAGGAACCCAGGAAAAAGCAAAAGCTAAACGGCAAAAAGACTTGAGGAGAAACTACAACTACAGGCCTTAAGGACAAATAAGTTTGAAGTTTGAAACTGCCATATTAGAGGAACTTGGTACATACAATGTGTACAGACAATGCACATGTGATACAAATGATACAAATGAACTTATTCAAAACACAGAAACAGACTTGGTACATACACCTCCATACACATACAAACAGGCACACACAAATGCATACATACACACACATATATGCAAATTAAATCCAACAATAAATTAAAAGGAAAATACATCATGAATAAGTAGTGTTTGCTCTAAGAATGCAAGGTTAATTTAATATCCAAAAATCAATATTACATTATGTACATATTATTTCATGGCTTTTAAAATTAGTTATGAGAATGAAAAAGAAAAATATGCATTTATACTGTTTTTTATCTTTATGTAATAAATTTTACCAGAGTTCTTTGCTTTTTCATGCAGATTCAGATTACCATTTGTGGTCACTTGGTTTCAACCTGAAGAGCTTCTTTAGTGTTTGTTGTAATGCAGATCTGCTAGCAAAAAATTATTTCAGTTTTTGTTTATTTGGGACAGTCTTTTATTCACTTTCACTTTTGAAACATAAAGTTGCTGGATATAGGATCCTTGGTTGACAGTTTTTTTTCTTTGAGTACTTTAAATATGTCATCTCACTGTCTTCTAGATTCCACTGTTTCTGCTGAGAAGTCGGCTGTTAATCTTATCAGGGGTCTATTATAAGCGACAAGTTATTTTTTTGTTGCTGCTTTCAAGATTATGTCCCTGTCTTTGACTTTGAGCATTTTTTTCCTATGATGTGTTTGTTTGTGACTCTCTGAATTTATACCACTTGGAGTTCATTGAGCTTCCTGGATGTCTATATTATTATTTTTCAATCAATTTGGGGAGCTTTCAGCTATTATTTCTCCAAATATTTTTTCTTCTCTGTTCTTTCTCCTCTCCTGCTACTCCCATTATACATAGGTTAATGTACTCTGAGTAATATTCCATTGTATGTATGTACCATATCTTATTTATCCATTCATCTGTCAATGAACACTTAGGTTGCTTCCATGTCCTGGCTATTATAAATAGAGCTGCAATGAACATTGTGTTACATGACTCTTCTTGAATTATGATTTTCGCAGGGTATATGCCCAGTAGTGGGATTGCTGGGCCATATGGTAGTTCTATTTTTAGTTTTTTAAGGAACCTCCATACTGTTCTCCATAGTGGCTGCACCAATTTACATTCCCACCAAAAGTGCAAGAGGGTTCCCTTTTCAACACACCCTCTCCAGCATTTATTGTTTGTAGATTTTTTTGATGATGGCCGTTCTGACTGGTGTGAGATGATATCTCAATGTAGTTTTGATTTGCATTTCTCTAATGATTAATGATGTTGAGCATCCTTTCATGTGTTTCTTGGCAATCTGTATATCTTCTTTGTAGAAATGTCTGTTTAGGTCTTCTGCCCATTTTTGCATTGGGTTGTTTGTTTTTTTTGATACTGAGCTGCATGAGCTGCTTGTAAATTTTGGAGATTAATCCTTTGTCAGTTGCTTCATTTGCAAATATTTTCTCCCATTCTGAGGGTTGTCTTTTCATCTTGTTTATGTTTTCCTTTGCTGTGCAAAAGCTTTTAAGTTTCATTAGGTCCCATTTGTTTATTTTTGCTTTTATTTCCATTTCTCTAGGAGGTGGGTCAAAAAGGATCTTGCTGTGATGTGTGTCATAGAGTGTTCTGCCTATGTTTTCCTCTAAAAGTTTTATAGTATGTGCCCTTACATTTAGATCTTTAATGAATTTTGAGTTTATTTTTGTGTATGTTGTTAGGGAGTGTTCTAATTTCACTCTTTTACATTTAGCTGTCCAGTTTTTCCCAGCACCACTTATTGAAGAGTCTGTCTTTTCTCCATTGTATATTCTTGCCTCCTTTATCAAAGATAAGGTGACCATATGTGTGTGAGTTTTTCTCTGGCCATTCTATCCTGTTCCACTATCTATATTTCTGTTTTTGTGCCAGTACCATTCTGTCTTGATTACTGTAGCTTTGTAGTATAGTCGGAAGACAGGGAGCCTGATTCTTCCAGCTCCGTTTTTCTTTCTCAAGATTGCTTTGGCTATTCGGGGTCTTTTGTGTTTCCATGCAAATTGTGAAATTTTTTGTTCTAGTTCTGTGAAGAATGCCAATGGTAGTTTTATAGGGATTGCATTGAATCTGTAGATTGCTTTGGGTAGTATAGTCATTTTCACAATATTGATTCTTCCAATCCAAGAACATGGTATATCTCTCCATCTATTTGTATCATCTTTGATTTCTTTCATCAGTGTCTTATAATTTTCTGCATACAGGACTTTTGTGTCCTTAGGTAGGTTTATTCCTAGGTATTTTATTCTTTTTGTTGCAATGGTAAATGGGAGTGTTTCCTTAATTTCTCTTTCAGATTTTTTTTATCATTAGTGTATAGGAATGCAAGAGACTTCTGTGCATAAACTTTGTATCCTGCTACTTTACCAAATTCATTGATTAGCTCTAGTAGTTTTCTGGTAGCATCTTTAGTATTCTCTATGTATAGTTTCATGTCATCTGCAAACAGTGACAGCTTTACTTCTTATCCGATTTGGATTCCTTTTCTTTCTTTTTCTTCTCTGATTGCTGTGGCTAAAAGTTCCAAAACTATAAAACTATGTTGAATAATAGTGGTGAGAGTGGGCAACCTTGTCTTGCTCCTCATCTTAGTGGAAATGGTTTCAGTTTTTCACCATTGAGAACAATGTTGGCTGTGGGTTTGTCATATACGACCTTTATTATGTTGAGGTAACTTCCCTCTCTGCCTACTTCCTGAAGGGTTTTTATCATAAATGGGTGTTGAATTTTGTTGAAACCTTTCTCTGCATCTATTGAGATGATCATATGGTTTTTCTCTTTCAGTTTATTAATATGGTGTATCACATTGATTGATTTGCGTATACTGAAGAATCTTTGCATTTCTGGGGTAAACTCCACTTGATCATGGTGTATGATCCATTTAATGTGCTCTTGGATTCTGTTTGCTAGTATTTTATTGAGGATTTTTGCATCTATGTTCATCAGTGATATTGGCCTGTAGTTTTCTTTTGTTGTGACTTCTTTGTCTGATTTTGGTATCAGGATGATGGTGGCCTCATAGAATGAGTTTGGGAGTGTTCCTACCTCTGCTGTATTTTGGAAGAGTTTGAGAAGGATAGGTGTTAGCTCTTCTCTAAATGTTTGATAGAATTCGCCTGTGCAGCCATCTGGTCTTGGGCTTTTGTTTGTTGGAAGATTTTTAATCACAGTTTCAATTTCACTGCTTGTGATTGGTCTGTTCATATTTTCTATTTCTTCCTGGTTCAGTCTTGGAAGGTTGTGCATTTCTAAGAAATTGTCCATTTCTTCCAGGTTGTTCATTTTATTAGCTTATATTTGCTTGTAGTAATCTCTCATGATCCTTTCTATTGCTGCAGTGTCAGTTATTACTTCTCCTTTTTCATTTCTAATTCTATTGATTTGAGTCTTCTCCCTTTTTTTTCTTGATGAGTCTGGCTAATGGTTTATCAGTTCTGTTTATCTTCTCAAAGAACCAGCTTTTAGTTTTATTAACCTTTGCTATCGTTTCCTTCATTTCTTTTTCATTTATTTATGAACTGATCTTTATGATTTCTTTCCTTCTGCTAGTTTTGGGATTTTTTGGTTCTTCTTTCTCTAATTGCTTTAAGTGTAAGGTTAGGTTGTTTATTTGAGATTTTTCTTGTTTGTTAATATAGGATTGCATTGCTATAAACTTGCCTCTTAGAACTGCTTTTGCTGCTTCCCATAAGTTTTGGGTCGTCATGTTTTCATTGTCATTTGTTTCTAGGTATTTTTTGATTTCCTCTTTGATTTCTTCAGTGATATCTTGCTTATTAAGTAGTGTGTTGTTTAGCCTCCAAGTGTTTGTATTTTTTACAGGTTTTTTCCTGTAATTGATATGTAGTCTCATAGCACTGTGGTCAGAAAAGATACTTGATACAATTTCAGTTTTCTTAAATTTACCAAGGCTTGATTTGTGACCCAAGATATGATCTATCCTAGAGAATGTTCCATGAGAACTTGAGAAGAAAGTGTATTCTGTTGTTTTTGGATGGAATGTCCTATAAATATCAATTAAGTCCATCTTGTTTAATGTAGCATTTAAAGCTTGTGTTTCCTTATTTATTTTCATTTTGGATGATCTGTCCATTGGTGAAAGTGCAGTGTTGAAGTCCCCTGCTATGATTGTGTTACTGTTGATTTCCCCTTTTATGGCTGTTAGTTTTTGCCTTATGTATTGAGGTGCTCCTATGTTGGGTGCATAAATATTTAGAATTGTTATATTTCTTCTTGGATTGATCCCTTTATCATTATGTAGTGTCCTTCTTTGTCTCTTGTAATAATAGTCTTTGTTTTAAAGTCTATTTTGTCTGATATGAGAATTGCTACTCCAGCTTTCTTTTGATTTCCATTTGCATGGAATATCCTTTTCCATCCCCTCACTTTCAGTCTGTATGTGTCCCTAGGTCTGAAGTGGGTCTCTTGTAGACAGCATATATATGGGTCTTGTTTCTGTATCCCTTCAGCCAATCTATGTCTTTTGGTTGGATCATTTAATCCATTTACATTTAAGGTAGTTATCGATATGTATGTTCCTATTACCATTTTTAAAATTGTTTTGGGTTTGTTATTGTAGGTCTTTTCCTTCTCTTGTGTTTCCTGCCTAGAGAAGTTCCTTTAGCATTTGTTGTAAAGCTGGTTTGGTGGTGCTGAATTCTCTTAGCTTTTGCTTGTCTGCAAAGGTTTTAATTTCTCCATCGAATCTGAACGCGATCCTTGCTGGGCAGAGTAATCTTGGTTGTAGGTTTTTTCCCTTTCATCAATTTAAATATGTCTTGCCACTCCTTCCTGGCTTGCAGAGTTTCTGCTGAAAGATCAGCTGTTTACCGTATGGGGATTCCCTTGTATGTTATTTGTTGTTTTCCTTTGCTGCTTTTAATATTTTTTCTTTGTATTTGTTTTGATAGTTTGATTAATATGTGTCTTGGCATGTTTCTCTTTGGATTTATCCTGTATGGGACTCTCTGTGCTTCCTGGACTTGATTGACTATTTCCTTTCCCATATTAGGGAAGTTTTCAACTATAATCTCTTCAAATATTTTCTCAGTCCCTTTCTTTTTCTCTTCTTCTTCTGGGACCCCTATAATTTGAATGTTGCTGTCTTTAATGTTGTCTCAGAGGTCTCTGAGACTGTCCTCAATTCTTTTCATTCTTTTTTCTTTATTCTGCTCTGCAGTACTTATTTCCACTATTTTATCTTCCAGGTCACTTATCTGTTCTTCTGCCTCAGTTATTCTGCTATTGATCCCTTCTAGAGAATTTTTAATTTCATTTATTGTGTTGTTCATCATTGTTTGCTTGATCTTTAGTTCTTCTAGGTCTTTGTTAAAGGTTTCTTGTATTTCTCCATTCTATTTCCAAGATTTTGGATCATCTTTATTATCATTCTGAATTCTTTTTCAGGTAGACTGCCTATTTCCTCTTCATTTGTTAGGTCTGGTGGGTTTTTACCTTGCTCCTTCATCTGCTGTGTGTTTCTCTGTCTTCTCATTTTGTTTACTTTACTGTGTTTGGGGTCTGCTTTTCACAGACTGCAGGTTAGTAATTCCTATTGTTTTTGGTGTCTGCCCCTAGTGGCTATGGTTGGTTCAGTGGGTTGTGTAAGCTTCCTGGTGGAGGGGACTAGTGCCTGTGTTCTGGTGGATGAGGCTGGATCTTGTCTTTCAGGTGGGCAGGTCCACATCTGGTGGTGTGTTTTGGGGTGTCTGTGACCTTATTATGCTTGTAGGTAGCCTCTCTGCTAATGGGTGGGGTTGTGTTCCTGTCCTGCTAGTTGTTTGACACAGGGTGTCCAGCACTGTAGCTTGCTGGTCATTGACTGGAGCTGGGTCTTGGCATTGAGATGGAGATATCTGGGAGATTTTTGCCATTTGATATTATGTGGAGCTGGGACGTCTCCGGTGGACCGATGTCCTGAACTTGGCTCTCCCACCTCAGAGGCACTGCCCTGACACCTGGCCAGAGCACCAAGAGCCTGTCATCCACACGGCTCAGAATAAAAGGGAGAAAAAAAAGAAAGATAGAAAAAAATGCAATAAAATAAAATAACGTTATTTAAAATAAAAAAATTAAGAAAAAATTTTAAAAGTAATAAAAAAAGAAAGAAGAGATCAACCAAACCAAATAACAAATGCACCAATGATAACAGGCACTAAAAACTATACTAAAAAAAAAGAAGAAAAAAAAAAACAGACAGACAGAACCCTAGGACAAATGGTAAAAGCAAAGCTACACAGACAAAATCATACACAGAAGCATACACATACACATTAACAAAAAAAGAAAAAGGGAAAAAAATATATATCGTTGCTCCCAACATCCACCTCCTCAAATTCTGATGATTTGTTGTCTATTCAGGTATTCCACAGAGGCAGGGTACATCAAGTTGATTTTGGAGATTTAAATCCGCTGCTCCTGAGGCCGCTGGGAGAGACTTCCCTTTCTCCTCTTTGTTCGCACAGCTCCTGGGGTTCAGCTTTGGATTTGGCCCTGCCTGTGCGTGTAGGTCGCCTAAGGGCTTCTGTTCTTCGCTCAGACAGGACGGGGTTAAAGGAGCAGCTGATTCGGGGGCTCTGGCTCTCTCAGGCTGGGGAGAGGAGGGGTACGGATGCGGGGCGAGCCTGCAGCGGCAGCGGCTGGCATGACGCTGCACCAGCCTCAGGCGTGCCGTGCATTCTCCCGGGGAAGTTGTCCCTGGATCACGGGACCCTGGCAGTGGCGGGCCGCACAGGCTCCTGGGAGGGGAGGTGTGGAGAGTGACCTGTGCTTGCACACAGGCTTCTTGGTGGCTGCAGCAGCAGCCTTAGCGTCTCATGCCCATCTCTGGGGTCTGCGCTGTTAGCCGCGGCTTGCGCCCGTCTCTGGAGCTCCTTTAAGCAGAGCTCTGAATCCCCTCTCCTCGCACACCGTGAAACAAAGAGACAAGAAAAAGTCTCTTGCCTTTTCGGCAGCTCCAGACATTTTCCCGGACTTCCTCCTGGCTAGCTGTGGCGCACTAGTCCCTTCAGGCTGTGTTCACGCAGCCAACCCCAGTCCTCTGCCTGCGATCCAAACTCCGAAGCCCGAGCCTCAGCTCCCAGCCACAGCCCGCCCCGGCGGGTGAGCAGACAAGCCTCTCGGGCTGGTGAGTGCCGGTTGGCACTGGTCCTCTGTGCGGGAATCTCTCCGCTTTGCCCTGCGCACCCCTTTTGCTGCGCTCTCCTTCACGGCTCCGAAGCTTCCCCCCTAAGCAACCCGCAGTCTCCGCCAGTGAAGGGGCTTCCTAGTGTGTGGAAACCTATCCTCCTTCACGGCTCCCTCCCAGTGGTGCAGGTCCCATCCCTATTCTTTTGTCTCTGTTTTTTCTTTTTTTTTTTTGCCCTACACAGGTACGTGGTGACTTTCTTGCCATTTGGGAGGTCTGAGGTCTTCTGCCAGCGTTCAGTAGGTGTTCTGTAGGAGTTGTTCCACATGTAGATGTATTTCTGATGTACTTGTGGGGAGGAAGGTGATCTCCACGTCTTACTCTTCTGCCATCTTAAAGCCTCTTGTTCCTTTTTCTTTATGCTGTTTTTCAGCTTGATCAATAATCTCTGTTGATCTATATTCAAGCTTGCTAATTCTTTCTTCTTCCAGTTCTAATCACTGTTGAGTCCCTCTAGGTGTTTTTACTTCAATTATTCTACTTTTCAACTCCACACTTTCCATTTGGCTCGTTTTTGTAATTGCTCTTTGTTTTTTTTAGAATTGGTTTCATAATTTCGCTTTATTGATATTCTTCATTTGATGTGATATTGTCAACATATCTTTCCTTACTTCTTTTACCACACTTTCCTTTAGTCTGTTGAACATGTTTATAATGGCTACTCTGAAGTCTTTCTTTCTTAAATACAATATTAGTCACTCTCACAAGAGTTTCTGTTGCTTGCTTTTTTCAGTGCATGGTCATACTTTTCTGTTTTCTTTTCATGACTCATAATTTTTGGTTGGAAGCTGAACATTTATGTAATAAATTGCCACAACTCTGTGTGCTGGTCTCCCCTCACCCCTTGGGGCCTTGTTACTCTTATTTGCTTATTTATTTGCTCAGTGACTCACTGGATTATCTTGGTGGTATCTATTTCCTCAAACACACAGTGTTAAGCTTCTGCTGTTTCTCCTTGGGGCTTTGGGAGAAAGCCCACAGTCACCCTGCTGTGACAGTGGTATTGGTAGAGCTCTATTCCTCTAAAATAGATATTCTTAATAACTCTATATCTATTAATGAAATAAAATTTTACTTAAAAAAACTCCCTATAAAGAAAATACAGGTCCCTAATGACTTCACTGATGAATTCTATTAAACATTTTTGGAAGAAATAATACCTATCTTAATCAGAGTATTTTGGAAATTAAAAGATGAGGGAATACTTACCAACTTATTCTGTGAAGCTAGAGTTACCCTCATACCAAAACTAAGATATCACAAGAAAAGTAAACTGTGGACCAATATCTCTCATGAACATACATGCCAAAATCCTTAACAAAATATAGCAATTCATGTCCAGTAATATAGAGAAAGGATAATGCATCCTAAGTAAATTTGGTTCATCCCAGGAATTCAAGGTTGGATGAACATTTGAAAATAATGTAATTCATCATACTAGTAGATTAAAAAAAACTATATAATCCTCTCAATAGATGCAGACAAAATTCAACATTCATTTATGATAAAAGCTCTCAAAAACTAGGAATAAAAGGGCAAATCCTCAACCTAAAAAAGGACAGAAAACACCAAAGGTAACATTATACTTAATGGTGAAATATTGAATGCTTTCCCCATAGATCAATAATAAGATGTTTGCTCTCACCTCTTATATTCAATATTGCATTTGAGGACTTAACCAATGCAATAGGAAAAAAAATACAGATTGGAAACAAAGAAAAGTATTTTTTTTAAAGAAAAGTATTTTTATTTGCAATCAACATGTTTGTCTTAGAAAATCTTAAGGAATACACACACATACACACACACAAATAGCTATTAGATCTAATTAGTGAGTTTAGCAAGTTGCAGGATATAAGGTTGCTATGGGAACATCATTTGTATTTCTATATACTAGCAATAAGCCATTATAAATTAAAATTTCAAAATACCATAAAAATATGAAGAGATAAATATAACAAAATGTGCACAAGACCTGAACACTGGAAAATATAGATGTTGCTTAGAGAAAATATGAGAGACCTAAATAAATAGAGATATCATGTTCATGAATTCAAAGGTAGAATATTGAGACGTTAATTCTCTCCAAATTGATCTATGTATTAAACACAATCCCAGGCAATATCCTAGCAGCTGTGGGTTGTTTGGTTTTTTTGATTTGTTTGTTTTTGTGTGTGTATGTGTGTTTTGAGGTAGAAAATAAACTGATTCTAAAATTTATACAGAAATTCAAATGACTTAGAATAGCCAAAACTATTCAAATATTGGAAAAAGAACAAAGTTGGAGGCAATGCAAATTCAAACCATATGACACCCTTCAGAGTAACTAAAGTTAAAAAATATTGACCAAGATGTAGAGAAACTAGAATTCTCATACATTTCTTGTGGAAATATAACTTTGTAAAACCAATTTGCAAGAAGTTTGACTTTATCTATTAAAGCTGAACATATGCCTTCTTTATTGCCACTATAATGCTGTATAATAGACCACCCCAGGCTTAGTGACTTAGGACAACAGCGTTAATTCTCATACTCACCAATCTTTGGGATGTCTAAGTTTATGCTAATCTAAGATTGGTTTGGCCTGCAGGTTGGATTCACATCTGCTCCATATGTGCTTATTCTGAGGGCCCAGACTGAAGGGGCAACAGCTACATGAGACTATGGTCTCCTCGTGTGCATCACCTGCACTCAGGAGCCAAATCAAACTATGCAAGCACACAAGACTCCTGCATATATCATGTCTGCTAATATTCTATCAGCCAAAAGCATTCATGTGACCAAGGACAATATCAATGGGGTAGAAAAGCAAACCTGACCAACAGTAGAAGAGGGAAGGGAATAAATATTTGCTGAAGCAAAAAGTCCAAATCATCATGTCCAGCATGTAATACACCCAACATAAATGATGCCCAAGTGTACAGAGATGTGAATAAGAAAGTTCAGGGCTTCCCTGGTGGCACAGTGGTTGAGAGTCCGCCTGCCGATGCAGAAGACACGGGTTTGTGCCCTGGTCCGGGAAGATCCCACATGCCGCAGAGCGGCTAGGCCCGTAAGCCATGGCCGCTGAGCCCGTGCGTCCGGAGCCTGTGCTCTGCAGTATTATTCATCATAGCCAACAACTGGAAATAATGCAAATGTCTATCAACAGTAAAATGGATAAAGAAAATGTGCTACACCCACCCCTATATATATAGCAATGAAAATGAAAGAATTGTGTACACAAAAACATGAGTCTCACAGTGTTACTCTAAAGAAACCAGGCACAAACCCATTCAGTTTATATAAAGTTCAAACCACAAGCAAAACTAAATGTTAAAAGTTTAGGGATGCATATTTAGGCAGCAAACCTACTAAGAAAGGAAAGGAAGAGATTACCATGGAAGTTAGATTCGTTGTTAGGTTTGATGGTAGGTAAGGGGAGTGGGTATTGATCCATAGGTGGCGCAAGAAGGAACTTCTGGGTTTTTGGCAATGTTCTATTTCTTTTTTTTTTTTTTTTTTGGTATGCGGGCCTCTCACTGTTGTGGCCTCTCCCGCTGCGGAGCACAGGCTCCAGTTTTAATGTTCTATTTCTTGACCAGGGTGGTGGTTTCATGAATATTTGCTTTGTGATAAACCAGGGAGTTGTACATACTGGTTTTATGTACTTTGAAAACATCGGCTGTACCTCAGTCTCTGCTTCTACAGCCAACCTTCCTCAGTTCTTGAACACAATTTCATGTCTAGGACTTTTGTACTTACTTTGTCTTCTGCTTGGAAAGTTCTTCCTCCTCATCTTCCAAGAACTAATTTGGTCTGTTTTTATCACTGAGGTTTGACCTCAATGTCCCTTATTCAGTGAGACGTTGTAGCTCTGCCTTTTCTGCTCTGGCCTCCAGCCTCCAACCCCATCCTCAGCATTTCTGGCTTGTTTTCACTGCAGTATTATTAAGTTCTGTTCTGGTGGTGGTGGTGGTGTTACTTGTTACTGTTTGTCATCCACCTCTAGAATAAGCTCCACTCTGTGCAGGGTCCTTATCTGGCTTATTCATGACTGTAATCTTAGTGCCTAATTCAGCACCTGGCCACAGTAAACAATAAAAGATGCTACTGAATGAGTAAATTATTCTATTCCCATAGTGTGGCCCAGTGTCTGGCTCACGGTTAAGTGCATCACCTAGTATCTCTGATTGGTATAAGTAATGCTATTTGTGGTAACAGGATTGCTATAGTAATGCTATTCCCTTCACTCTGCATGGAATAGAAACTTCTAGCGGTGTTTTCCTAGGGAACCCACCACATAAACAAATGTTACATGGATCAACGTGATTTCGTAAACGTCGCTTTTGGGCAAGACAAGACAAGCGACGCTGTGGCAGCTGTAGCAGGAGACTCAAGAAGGTAAATACTCCCAACGGTGAGGCGAAAGACGCCCGCCAACACATTCTAGGCCGTCATGGCCGCGCCTCCGCGGTTCCCCTTGCGCGCCTTCCGCTTCCGGTGACGCGTCAGCCCCGCGAGACGCCCAGCTCCGCCCGCCGGGCAACCGCGCCCGCCAGAATCCTTTGTCCAATCCCGGGCCGCGCCGCGGCCTCGCCCCTGCGTAGAGGAGAGAGGTGAGCGCCGCGTGGACGGCGGCCGCAGCTCGCGCCTGCGCGTCGGCTTCTCCCCAGCGATTGGCTCCTGCCTCCTAGGGACGCCACAGTTCAGTTTTCACTTCTCTCCCCCCCATCTCCGCTTCCTGTGGGCGTGGGGTTTTACTTCCGAGTTCCAGCGTCAGTCACTGAGAAAGTCGACTTGTTGCCTCAGGTGGTGGGGAGTTTCAGCGTTCGTGCCTTCCTATGACCCTCTGGGGCAGGAGCAGCGTTTGTTTGGCTGACGAGCGCGGCGAGGCCTGCAGGCTCCGAGCCTGGACGCCGGGTCCGCGTCAATCCCGCCAGCGCCCCGGAGCCGCCCCGCGACGCCCGGGCGGCGTTCTTGGCACAAGGGCGGAGAGGAAGGACTGTTTGCGACGTGGAGGGTCCCGCGCGCCGCTGACGAGCCTGTGCGAACGCGGGCCCTGTGGAACCGGGAGGAGGGGAGTCGCTGCAAGGGGCGGCCCGAAGGCTCCCCGGCCCGGGGAGTTGGCCCGGGCGCGGCTGGTTGGCAGGGTCCGACGGAATCTGTCACGCTTGGCCTCGAGGGCCTGAGGGGAGGAAGCGCGTGTGGAGGCGCGGACAGCATTTTAGCATGGAGAGGAAACTGAACGCTTATCTTCTGTCCGCGGGGGCGGCGGCGGCGGCGCACAGGACAGGTGAGACTGCCTCTCGTGGACGCCCACCCAGAGGGCAGGCGAGAGGAGCCCGTCCTCCGGGGCCGAGTGCCCGGCGTGGCCGCTCGGGTTGTGCGGGGTTCGTTGTTGTCATTTATTTTTTAATGAAAAATGGAGTTCCAGTCGACTTTGCATGCTTCTCATGGATGCTGAGTTGACTCACGCGTTCTTGCCTGGTAGCGCTGCTCTGGGTGGGAGGGGCGGGGGTCGGAGGTTTTCAGAACCGCTTTTGCTTTGCTGCTTCGGCTCTGACTCCACCTGTGGCCGCTCTCAGTTGCTAACACACCGATCTTCACCTGTTTCTAGTCAGTCAGCGTCTTCCAGGTGTGTAAGGCGTCAGAATTCCTGTTTCCCCTTCCGGAGGCGGAAAGTGTAGGGTGGTTCAGCACTTCCTTTGAGTTGCCTGTGAGAGGACCGCTGCATCCTCGTGGACGTTGTAAGAAGTAGCCAGCTGAAGCTTTCTTTGCTCCTTGGGTTGGGACTGGCAGTGAAGTACTTTTCTAAGGATTCTTGGTTAAGGCCGCACCTCCGCTTTCCTTCTGCATAGACTTCATTGGCCGTGTGTGACCTTTGTCTTCTTTAAAGTAGGCATAGAAGAGGTCTTTCCCCAGGGAGGGTCATTTAGCTGAAAACAGAAGTAGCGCGTCATCGTAGGTTGTCCATTCAACCCAGCAGTTTGTCTGAAGGTGGCACCAAGCAGCATTTGTGGGAGAACGTGGCACATTAACCTCAAAATTGGGGGGAAGATCCTTTGAAAATCCTCAAGTTTCTCTTAATCACCACTTGTCTATTTGAAATCCATATATTTAAATACACCTCTTTTACCCTTTATTCTCCCTGTAAGGTAAAATTAGAACAGTAAGGTTTTTGAAAATATATTCCAGACGTTAAGTGCTGTGCAAGCATACGGTGTTATTGCAGTAACGTTGGTGATCCAAGGGCCCACGGTCTTCCCCTGAAAAAGCATTAGAAGGGGAAAGGGGTTTGGATATATTTAATATTATAGGCTCTGAGATTGGTAGTAAGCTTACTCAGGAGGTTTATAACAAAGCTGCTATTCCTTAATAGTGTAAAAATACTTTTCTGTTGAAAAACTGCCTTCTAGAACCAGATAGCTCTATACAGTATACTCAGTACAACAGTAAATAACTCAGACTGGAGAAAAATTAAAAGTGACACAGTGTTCACAACTATTTTAAGGAAGACAAAGAACAGTGTTTGAAATTTTGTGTTTTCAGGACATTTGTCCAAGTGTAACCAGTTCTTTTTTAAAAAGAGCTGTATCAGGAGCATCTCCTGTAATCCAGACATAGTTGCTTAAATGAGTTAAAATCTGCAAAGTGTCTAAAAACTTAACTGAGACGTAGTGTTTGTTAAATAAATGCAGTGTGATATACCTATTTAGTGTAATTAAATAGATATGACATCTATTTGTCAAATGAGTCTTTCATTCCTCTACTGATGGACGTTTAAATTATTTTCAAGTTTTCCCTTATAACTAAAATGCTGCAGTGATTTTTTTGCCATCATAAGCAGTGTTTCATGCGCTCATCATAGTATTTCTTTTTTTTTTTTTTTTTTTTTTTTTTTTTTTTTTGCGTTACGCGGGCCTCTCACTGTTGTGGCCTCTCCCGTTGCGGAGGACAGGCTCCGGACGCGCAGGCTCAGCGGCCATGGCTCACGGGCCCAGCCGCTCCGCGGCATGTGGGATCTTCCCAGACCGGGGCACGAACCCGTGTCCCCTGCATCGGCAGGCGGACTCTCAACCACTGCGCCACCAGGGAAGCCCCTCATCATAGTATTTCTATGAATCGTAGACTTGATTGCTTCTGAGAATGATGGCTAATAATGCTATTAAATTACCCTCAAATGATTGTACCTTTTTATATTCACTTTCTCAAAAGATGTGTTTTGTCTCCCCACTAGCCAGCACTGGATGGTAATATTTTACTAATTTTCTAATAGTTGAAATAACATCTCATTTAAATGTTTATCTTCCTTAGATAGTAGGAAAATTAAGCATTTTTGGCCAGGTCATATACTTGGCTGATTTTTTTTTTTTTAATTGAGTTCTGAATTTTCTTCTTTGACCCATTTATCTACTACCACACTGTTTTAATTATTGTAGCTTTATAATATAGTTTGGTACTTTCTTTTGAAAAAAGTTTTGGGCTCTTCTTTTGCATTTTTCTTCCAGATGAAATTTAAAATCATCTTTTCAAGTTCTATAGAAAATCTTGTTGGGATAGATATTGTTTGTGATTGCATTGAATTTATAGATTAATTTGAGAAGAAACATTCTTTTGAGTTTTTCCTTCTAAGAGGATAGGTATGCCTCCTTGTTTCTTCTGTTAAAATTTTTGTTGTGAAATATACCATTTGTATATACTGTTCTAAAAAACAAAAACAAAAAACTGTATCTGTGTACTCTGCTTAATAGACCATCACAAGTACCTTAGAAGCCTTTGGTGTGTGCCTTTCTTCAGAAACAAAGGATTCTCTGCCCCCATCACCATGGTCGTCCTGAATTTTGTGTTAATTATCCCTTTGCTTTTCTTTACAGTTTTATCAACCATATATGTATCCTTAACCAACATATTGTTTACTTTCACCTGTTTTTGAACTTTAAGTAGAAT
>NW_022605676.1:0-26094 GCF_008692025.1 Phocoena sinus | reverse complement strand
GGTATCCTATGACATCACTTCTAGGTGTTATCTAAAAGTTGATACTCATGAACTTATTTCCAAGAGAAGGAAAAGCATGGATTAAGAAAAAAAATTATGTTTAACCAAATGGAAAAGCGTAAGGAATGTGTGAATTAGGATATGGAGGTTAAGAGACATGTACTAATACACATGAAATATATAATCACAAAATACCTATGGAATACCAAAAGAGGTCTACGCAACACTCTGTAATATCTTACATGGTAAAGAATCCAGAGATAACTGACAGATACATTGATATAATGAACCAGATTCTGTACACCTAGGAGAAACAAAATATTTTTATCAAGTTTGCTCTGATAATTAATAAAAATTAAATTTATGAAACAAAGAAGAAGTAAGGAGATATAAGCTCTTGGGGATGTGCCCTGGCACATTCCACTCTAATTTGCAGCCTACTAACACGATTTCCAGGAAGGCTCTGCTGCTCAAAAACCCAGAGTTGGAAATGTAGAAGTTCTGCTGCCCTGTGGCCATTTTCTGCAAGAGTGGCTTTAAGCCCACAGCTAATGGTCTCTTAACATTCACAAGGACTCAGGGCTGCAAAGGACACCTGCCCTAAACAACTGTGCTGAGGTAGGGCATGGACAATAAAATTCAAAACTGGCAAATTTTTCAAGACGATAGTATGAAGAGGTAAGTTTGACTCACTCTCTTTTTAAAAAAGGAAAATGGGTGAAAGCTCAATCTCAGGAATTATTAGACTTATGCAAATCTAATCAACAAAAAGGTTTCAACTCACACCAGTCCACTGACCATCAGCGAAAGGTCTACAAACAATAAATTCTGAAGGGGTTTTAGAGAACTGTGTACCCTCTAGCTGCTGGTGAGATGTAAAGTGGTAACAGCCAATAATGAGAACAGAAAGGAGCTACGATTAAAAGTAAAAATTGAGGTACCATTCAATCCAGCAGTCACACCACTGGGCCTCTCACCTGAGAAGACCAGAGTCGAGAAGACCTGGGCTGCAAAAGCTGCACTGCAGCCTTATTCACAATTCACAAAAGCTGCACTGCAGCCAAGACAGTGAAGCAACCAAAATGTTCATCAACAGATGTATGGATGAAGAAGATGTGGTCCATGTTCACAATAGAATATTAGCCATGGAAGACAATGAAACACTGCTATTTGAGGCACCATAGATGAGCTTGGAGATAATCACAGAATATGAGGTAAGTCAGAAAGCAAAAGACCTATATCCTATGATATCACTTATAGGCGTTATCTAATAACTAACACAAATGAACATATTTCCACAGAGAAAGACACTCACAGACTTAGAAATTAAGCATGCTTATCTAAAAGGAAAGATGGGCAGAACGGATAAATTAAGATTAGTGTTACCATACATATACAAATACATATTATAAACATATATCAAAAAGACAGACCATATAGCAAGGGAGGTCTATGGAACACTCTGTAATATTTTACATGGGAAGAGGATCTGAACATGAATAGACATATATATTGTACAAATGAACTAGATTGTGTACATCTGGACAAATAATATCTAATCATTACCCCAATTAAGTAAATTTTAAAAACCAAGAAGTAATGAGACATAAACTTATGGGCATTCCTCCTGGCACATTCCATTCTAACTTACAACCTAGGACCAAGACTTCCAGAAAGGCTCTGCTGCCCTAGTACCCAGATTTGGGAAAGGACAAATGCTGCCTCCTTGTGGCCGTTTCCCACAACAGCAGCTTTAAACCCAGTGCTAATGGTCACTAAATATTCACCAAACTTGCAGTTCTGTAATGACATCTGCCCTCCAAAAAAAATCCTGGGGTCGAATATCGACCAAAAATTCAAAAGAGAGCAACCTTCCAAGAAGACAGCTTCAAGAGATATATTGTACGCACATTTATTTTTAACAGAAAGGGAAAAGGCGTGGAAAATGATGAATTTTAGGAATTTTTAAAGTCATGCAAACCCAAATTACAAAAACCTATCAGGTCACAGCAGTCAGATTGGCCATTAGCAAAAATGCTGCAAACTATAAATGCTGAAGGGATTGTGGAGAAGTTCGCACCCTCGGTTCTAAGGGAGACATGGTAAGAGTCACTAATGAAAACACAATGGAGGTGCTTTGAAAAGGTAAACATTGAGCTACTAGTCAATCAGTCACACCCACTGCTGGGCCTATCACCTGAGAAAATGAGAATCAAAAAGTCACAGGCTGGCAATCTTGCACTCCAGCAATATTTAATATAGCCAACACTTGGAAGCAATGAAAATGTCCATCAACAGAGGAATGCACCAAGAAGTGGTCCATATACACAATGGAATATTACTCCAATAAAAACATAAATTAAATTTAAAAAACCAACAAATATAAGAAGACATCAGCTTTTGGGGTTTTATCAGGGCACATTCCACTCTAATTTATAACCGAGGAAGACCACTGGCCGGAAGGTCTGTTTCCCTAGTACCAGCATGGGGAACAAAGAAAGGCTGCCACAATCTGGCCGTTACCTGCAAAAGCAGCTTTAAAGCCTGTGCTAATGGTCACTTCATGTGAACAAGTACTGCAGGGCTGTAAATGAAACCTGCCCTCAAAATGTTTTGAGGGAGGTAATGGCCAATAAATTTCAAAATGTAACACATACTTTAAGAAAACACTTTGAAGAGCTAAGCTGTAATCACAGTTTGAAAAATAAAAAGGACATGCCTTAAAGCTCAATTTCAAAGGATTATGAGTCATATGCAAATTCAACCACAAAGAGGTATCAGCTCACACCAGTCAGAATATCTATCAGCAAGAAAACTGCAAACAATAAATGCTGAAGCCATAAAACGAAACAAAATTGAGCTATTTGTAGTGAGGTGGGTAGACCTAGAGTCTGTCATACAGAGTGAAGTAAGTCAGAAGGAGAGAGACAAATACCGTATGCTAACACATATACATGGAATTTAAGAAAAAAAATGTCATGAAGAACCTAGGGGTAAAACAGGAATAAATAAAGACACAGACCTACTAGAGAATGGACTTGAGGATATGGGGAGGGGGAAGGGTAAGCTGTGACAAAGGGAAAGAGAGGCATGGACGTATATACACTACCAAACGTAAGGTAGATAGCTATTGGGAAGAAGCAGCATAGCACAGGGAGATCAGCTCGGTGCTTTGTGACTGCCTGGAGGGGTGGGATAGGGAGGGTGGGAGGGAGGGAGATGCAAGAGGGAAGTGATATGGGAATATATGTATATGTATAATTGATTCATTTTGTTGTAAAGCACAAGCTAGCACACCACTGTAAAGCAATTATACTCCAATAAAGATGTTAAAAATAAATAAATAAATAAATGCTGAAGGTGTTGTGGAGAAATGCATACCCTCAACTTTAAGTGGGATGTAACCTGGAAAGAGCCACTAATGAGCACAGAATCGTGGTGCATTTCAACGGTAAACCCTGCGATACCATATGATACAGGAGGCCCACTCCTGGGCCTATAACATAAGAAGACAGAATTGGAAAGACACAGGCAGGCAAATGTGCACTGCAGCAATATTACAATAGCCAAGACATAGAGGCAACCAAAAATCCATCAAGAAGTGAGTGGACAAAGAAGAACTGGTACGTGTACAGATGGAATATTAGCTAGGGAAAAAAATGAAACAATGCCATTTGCAGCACCGTAGATGATTCTAGAGATAATCAGGCAAATTGTACTAAGTCAGACAGCAAAAGACACATATCCTATAATATCACTTATAGGTGTTAGCTAAAAATTGATACCAATGAAGATATTTCCATAGAGAAAGGCAATCACAGATTCATTAAACAAAGTTATGGTTCACCAAATGGAAAGGTGTGAGGACTGGATACATTAGGATATTGGGGTTAACATAGATATAGAAACACGTGTGAAATATATAATCACCAAAGACCTATGGAATACCAAGAGAAGGCTACTCAACATTGTGTCATAACCTACATGAGAAAACGATCTGAAGAAGTATAGATACATGTATATGTGTAAAAGAACCACATCTTACACAGCTAGAACAAACAAAACATTTTAATCAAATTTGCTCTGATAAAAATTTAAAAAGAACAAGAAAAAAAAGAGGAAAAAAGGGGAAAAAAAGAACAAGAAGTAATGGGACATAGACTTAAGGGGCTTTTTGCTGGCACATTGCATTCTAATTTACAACCAGAACACGACTTCCATTAAAGCTCTGTCATCACAAATATAGCAGCTTTATAAAGAATGTTGAATGTAGCTTAAAAGAAGTCTCAGTAATTATTGACAGTAACAAGAAAACAAAAGTAAAAATCTCACAGCAAAAAGTATACATAGAGTAAGGGTAGTAGATCAAACACTTATTAAACTTCTGTAAAGAATAAAAGACAACAGTAGTATATTTTTTTTAAAAAAAAAAGAGAGGGCCCTAATAAATCAGAAATGAAAGAGATGATGTTACAAGAGCCACCACAGAAATACAAAGTATCCTAAGACACACACAGGGTAACTTAGGGCTCAGACTGGACAGATCCCATTCTCCATTCCCCTGTACATGACTTACAAGAGCCTCAGGAACTGAGGAGGGGGTCCCTGAAGAGAGGCACAAGATAGAAGATGTTAGGCATTAACGTGACTGCATTCATCTTAAACGTGCCTGAACTACATTCACACGAGATGATTTTGTCCTGTATGTAAGTCAGCACCTCCAGTTGGAAATGCAGATATTTGGCTTCACCACCTCTATGACAGCATTAGCTTCACCTGCCGTGGACCGTCTCCTATAAGATTTCTAGAACCACAAAGCATCGAAGTTTCACAGGACCCAGAGTCTGTGTGACTCCACTCTGAGTCTCAGAGTCTCAACTGCACTCAGAGACTCCACTCTTGGAGGACACACACAAAGTAGTGTGCACATCAGGACTCAGGGGAAAGAGCAGTCACCCCGTAGGTTAATGATCATACCTAGCTGTAGTTTTAGAGGGTCTCCTGCAGAGGCGGGGTGTGGCTGCCGCTCACCATGGGGACAACGACACTGGCAGCAGAAGTTCTAGGAAATACTCCTTGGTGTGAACTCTCCCAGAGTCCACCATTAGCCCCACCAAGAGCAAGGTAGGCTCCAGTGCTGGGTCGCCTCAGGCCAAACAACCAACAGGGAGGGAATCCAGCCCTTTTCATCAGCAGACAAGTGGATTAAACTTTTTATTAAACTTTTATTTAATCCACAGACAAGCAGATTAAAGCTCTGCCCACCAGAGCAACACCCAGCTCTACCCACCACCAGTCCCTCCTATAAGGAAGCTTGCACAAGCCTCTAAGATAGACTCAATCACTGGAGAGCAGACAGCAGAAGCAAGAAGAACTACAGTTCTGCAGCCTGTGGAAGGAAAACCACATTCACAGAAAGATAGAGAAAATGCAAAGGCAGAGGATTTTATACCAGATCAAGGAACAAGATAAATCCTCAGAAAAACAACGAAATAAGGTAGGGATAGGCAACCTTCCAGTAAAAGAATTCGGAATAATGATAGTGCAGATGATCCAAGACCTTAGAAAAAGAATGGAGGCAAAGATCGAGAAGATGCAAGAAATGCTTAACAAAGACCTAGAAGAATTAAGGAACAAACACCTAGAAGAATTAAAGAACAAACAGAGATAAACAATACAATAACTGAAATGAAAAATACACTAGAAGGAATCAGTAGCAGAATAACTGTGGCAGAAGAACGGATAAGTGACCTGGAAGACAGAAAGGTGGAAATCACTGCCGTGGAACAGAATAAAGAAAAAGAATGAAAATAAATGAAGACACCCTAAGAGACTTCTGGGACAACATTAAACACAACAACATTCGCATTATAGGGGTCCCAGATGGAGAACAGAGAGAGAAAGGAATTGAGAAAATATTTGAAGAGATTATAGTTGAAAACTTCCCTAGCATGGGAAAAGAAATAGCCACCAAAGTCCACGAAGCGCAGAGAGTCCCAGGCAGGATAAACCAAAGGAGAAACATGCCGAAACACACAGTAATCAAATTGAAAAAATTAAATAAAAAGAAAAATTATTGAAAGCAAAAAGGGAAAAATGACAAATAACATACAATGGAACTCCCATAAGGTTAACAGGTGATTTCTCAGCAGAAAATCTACAAGCCAGAAGGGAGTGGCATGATAAATTTAAAGTGATGAAAGGGAAGAACCTACCACCAAGAGTACTCCACCCAGCAAGTATCTCATTCAGATTTGATGGAGAAATCAAAAGCTTTACAGACAAGCAAAAGCTCAGAGAAGTCAGTACCACGAAACCAGCTCTACAACAAATGCTAAAGGAACTTCTCTAAGTGAGAAACACAAGAGAAGAAAAGGACCCACCAAAACAAACCCATAACAATTAAGAAAATAATAATAGGAACACACATATCAAAAATTACCTTAAACGTGAATGGATTATATGCTCCAACCAAATGACACAGGATCACTGAATGGATACAAAAACAAGACCCATATATATGCTGTCTACAAGAGACCCATTTCAGACCTAGGGACACATACAGACTGAAAGTGAGGGGATGGAAAAATATATACCATGCAAATGAAAATCAAAAGAAAGCTGGAGTAGGAATACTCATATCAGATAAAATAGATTTTAAAATAAAGAATGTTACAAGAGACAAGGAAGGACACTACATAACGATCAAGGGATCAATCCAAGAAGATATAACAATTATAAATATATATGTACCCAACATAGGAACACCTCAATATATAAGGCAACTGCTAACAGCTACAAAAGAGGAAATCAACAGTAACACAATAATAGCAGGGGACTTTAACACCTCAGTTACACCAATGGAGATCATCCAGACAGAAAATAAGGAAACACAAGCTTTAAATGACACAATAGACCAGATAGTTTTAATGGATATTTATAGGACATTCCATCCAAAAACAGCAGATTACACGTTCTTCTCAATGGCATATGGAACATTCTCTGGGATAGATCATATCTTGGTTCACAAATAAAGCCTCAGTAAATATAAGAAAACTGAAATCATATCAAGCAGCTGTTCCGACCACAATGCTATGAGATTAGAAATCAATTACAGAGAAAATAATGTAAAAAACAGAAACACATGGAGGCTAAACAATATGTTGCTAAATAACCAAGAGATCACTGAAGAAATAAAAGACGAAATCAAAAACTACCTAGAGACAAATGACAACAAAAACACGATGATCCAAAACCTATGGGATGCAGCAAAAACCGTTCTAAGAGGGAAGTTTATAGCAATAAAAGCCTACCTCAAGAAACAAGAAAACTCTCAAATAAACAATCTAACCTCACACCTAAAGGAACTAGAGAAAGAAGAACAAAACCCAAAGTTAATAGAAGGAAAGAAATCATAAAGATCAGAGCAGAAATAAATGAAATAAAAACAATAGCAAAGATCAATAAAACTAAAAGCTGGTTCTTTGAGAAGATAAACAAAAATGATAAACCTTTAGCCAGACTCAAGTAAAAGAGGGAAAGGACTCCAATCAATAAAATTAGAAATGAAAAAGGAGAAGTTGTAACAGACACCACAGAAATACAAAGCATCCTAAGAGACCTCTACAAGCAACTCTATGCCAATAAAATGGACAACCTGGAAGAAATGGACAAATTCTTAGAAAGGTATAACCTTCCAAGACTGAACCAGGAAGAAATAGAAAATATGAACAGACCAATCACAAGTAACGAAATTGAAACTGTGATTAAAAATCTTCCAACAAACAAAAGTCCAGAACCAGATGGTATCAGAGGTGAATTCTATCAAATATTTAGACAAGAGCTAACACCCAATCTTCTCAAACTCTTCAGAAATTTTCAGGGGAAGGAACACTCCCAAACTCATTATATGAGACCACCATCACCCTGATACAAAAAACAGACAAAGATACTACAGAAAAAGAAAATTAGAAACCAATATCACTGATTAATATAGATGTAAAAATCCTCAACAAAATACTAGGAAACAGAATTGAACAACACATTAAAACGATCATGCACCATGATCAGGTGGGGTTTATCCCAGGGATGCAAGAATTCTTCAATATACACAAATCAATGTGATACACCATATTAACAAATTGTAGAATAAAAATATGATCATCCCAATAGATGCAGGAAAAGCTTTCGACAAAATTCAACAACGATTTATGATTAAAAGTCTCGAAAAAGTGGGCATAGAGGGAATCTACCTCAACATAATAAAGGCAGCATATGACAAACCCACAGCAAACATCACTCTCAATAGTGAAAAACTAAAAGCATTTCCTCTAAGATCAGGAACAAGACACAGATGTCCACTCTCACCACTATTACTCAACATAGTTTTGGAAATCCTAGACTCAGCAATCAGAGAAGAAAAAGAAATAAAAGGAATACAAATTGGAAAAGAAGAAGTAAAATTGTCACTGTTTGCAAATGACATGATACTACACATAGTGAATCCTAAAAATGCCACCAGAAAACTACTAGAGCTAATCAATGAATTTGGTAAAGTTGCAGGATACAAAATTAATGCAAGAAATCTCTTGCATTCCTATACACTAACAATGAAAGATCAGAAAGAGAAATTAAGAAAACAATCCCATTCACCATTGCAACAAAAAGATTAAAATACGTAGGAATGACCCTACCTAAGGAGGTAAAAGAACTGTACTCAGAAAACTAGAAAACACTGATGAAAGAAATCAAAGATGATATAAACAGATGGAGGTATAAACCATGTTCTTGGATTAGAAGAATCAATATTGTGAAAATGACTATACTACCCAAAGCAATCTACAGATTCAATGCAATCCCTATCAAATTACCAGTGGCTTTCTCTAAAGAACTAGAACAAAAAAATCATAAAATTTGTATGGAGACACAAAAGACCCCGAATAGCCAAAGCAGTCTTGAGGGAAATTAAATGAGCTTGAGGAATCAGACTTCCTGAATTCAGACTATACTACAAAGCTACAGTAATCAAGACTATATGGTACTGGCACAAAAACAGAAATATAGATCAATTGAACAAGACAGAAAGCCCAGAGATAAACCTACGTACCTATGGCTAACTCATCTATGACAAAGGAGGCAAAGATATATAATGGAGAAAAGACAGTCTCTTCAGTAAGTAGTGCTGGGAAAACTGGACAACTACATGTAAAAGAATGAAATTGGAACACTCCATAACACCATACACAAAAATAAACTCAAAATGGATTAGAGATCTAAATGTTAGACCAGACACTATAAAACTCTTAGAGGAAAACATAGGCAGAACACTCTATGACATAAATCACAGCAAGATCCTTTTTGACCCACCTCCTAGAGGAGTGGAAATAAAAACAAAAATAAACAAATGGGACCTAATGAAACTTCAAAGCTTTTGCACAGCAAAGGAAAACATAAACAAGACGAAAAGACAACCCTCAGAATGGGAGAAAATGTTTTCAAATGAAGCAAATGACAAAGGATTAATCTCCAAAATTTACAGGCACCTCGTGTAGCTCAATATCACAAAAACAAACAACCCAATCCAAAAATGGGCAGAAGACCCAAATAGACATTTCTCCAAAGAAGATATACAGATTGCCAACAAACACATGAAAGGATGCTGAACATCACTAATCATTAGAGAAATGCAAATTAAAACTACATTGAGGTATCACCTCCCAGCAGTCAGAATAGCAATTATCAAAAAATCTACAAACAATAATTGCTGGAGAGGCATTTACTGGAGAAAATCGAACACTCTTGCACTGTTGCTGGGAATGTAAATTGGTGTAGCCACTAGGGATAACAGTATAGAGATTCCTTAAAAAACTAAAAATAGAAGTACCATACGACCCAGCAATCCAACTACTGGGCATTTGCCCTGAGAAAACCATAATTCAAAAAGAGTTATATACAAAAATGTTCATTGCAGCTCTACTTACAATAGCCAGTACATGGAAGCAATCTAAGTGTCCATCGACAGATGAATGGATAAAGAAGATCTGGCACATATATACAATGGAATATTACTCAGC
The DNA here is from genome assembly GCF_008692025.1 of Phocoena sinus. Lineage (NCBI taxonomy): Eukaryota > Metazoa > Chordata > Mammalia > Artiodactyla > Phocoenidae > Phocoena > Phocoena sinus. The sequence continues at coordinate 16,021 of NW_022605676.1, read as the reverse complement.
CATAAAAAGAAACAAAACTGAGTTATTTGTAGTGAGGTGGATGGACTTAGAGTCTGTCCTACACAGTGAAGTAAGTTAGAAAGAGAAAAATAAATACCATATGCTAACAGAGATATATGGAATCTAAAGAAAACAAAGTTTATGAAGAACCTAGGGGCAGGACAGGATTAAGGACACAGACGTAGAGAAAGGACTTGAGGACACAGGGAGGGGGAAGGGTAAGCTGGGACGAAGTGAGAGAGTGCCATGGACATATATACATTACCAAATGTAGCATCGATAGCTACTGGGAAGAAGCCACATAGCACAGGGAGATCAGCTCGGTGCTTTGTGACCACCTAAAGGGGTGGGATATGAAGGGTGGGACGGAGATGCAAGAGGGAGGGGATATGGTGATATATGTATATGTATAATTGATTCGATTTGTTATACAGCAGAAACTAACACTCCATTGTAAACAATTATACTCCAATAAAGGTGTAAAAGGGAAAAAAAAAAGAAAGCCCAGAGATAAACCTACACACCTATGGTCAACTAATCTATGACAAAGTAGGCAACACTATACAATGGAGAAAAGACAGTATCTTCAATCAGTGGTGCTGGGAAAAATGGACAGCTACATGTAAAAGAATGAAATTAGAACACTCCCTAACACCATACAGAAAAATAAATTCAAAATGGATAAGAGACCTTAATGTAAGACCAGACAGTATAAAACTCTTAGAGGAAAACATAGGAAGAATACTCTAACATAAATCACAGCAAGATCTTTTTTGCTCCACCTCCTAGAGTAATGCCATAAAAAAGAAAACTAAACAAATGGGACCTAATGAAACGTAATACTTTTGCAAAGTAATGGAAACTACAAACAAGACAAAAAGACAACCCTCAGAATGGGAGAAAATATTTGCAAACGAATCAATGGACAAAGGATTAATCTCCAATATATATAAACAGTTCATGCAGCTCAATATTAAAAAAAGCAAACAACCCAATACAAAAATGGGCAGAATATCTAAATAGACATTTCTTCCAGGAAGACATAGTGATGGCCAAGACGCACATGAAAAGCTGCTCAACATCATTAATTATTAGAGAAATGCAAATCAAAATTACAATGAGCTATCACTTCACACCTGTTAGAATGGGCATCATCAGAAAATCTACAAACAACAAATGCTGGAGAGGGTGTGGAGAAAAGGAACCCTCTTCCACTACTGGTGGGAATGTAAATTGATACAGTCACTATGGAGAACAGTATGGAGGTTCCTTAAAAAACTAAAAATAGAATTACCATATGATCCAGCATTCCCATTACTGGGCATATACCCAGAGAAAACCATAAATTAAAAAGACACATTCACCACAATGTTCATTGCAGCACTATTTAAAATAGCCAGGTAATGGAAGCAACCTAAATGCCCACAGACAGGCGAATGGATAAAGATGTGGTCCATATATAAAATGGAATATTACTCAGCCATAAAAAGGAATGAAATTGGGTCATTTGTAGAGATGTCGATGTATCTAGAGACTGTCATACAGAGTGAAGTAAGTCAGAAAGAGAAAAACAAATATTGTATATTAATGCATATATGTGGAACCGAGAAAAATGGTACAGATGAACCGGTTTGCAGGGCAGAAATAGAGACACAGATGTAGAGAACAAATGTATGGACACCAAGAGGGGAAAGCCTTGGGGGGAGGGGGTGGCGGTGGAGCAGTTGGGAGATTGGGATTGACATGTATACATTTATATGTATAAAATAGATAACCAGTAAGAGCCTGCTGTATAAAAAATAAATTAAATTAAAAATTAAAAAATAAATGATTTTTTTAAAACGGAAAAAAGTTATTCCTTTCACATACATGTATTTATACTAATGAATTATTTCCATGCTTATATCTATAAGTACAAAAATGAGGAATAAAATCTACCTTGAACCAAAAAAGAAAAAAACACAGAACCCACCAGTTATACAGAGGAAAACCCTATCAGGGCACTTGCTCCAGTGGTAAACAATTCTGAAGTTGGTCAGAGGTGGGGAATCATCTCGCATGCAACCAGCAGCCCCCCACCCTTCAAGGAGCATCCTCATTGCAAAGCTGGGGGACCGTACCGAGGCGTCTGTGAGTAAACGTGAGCTGAGCCCCATGTCAGCTGCTGCTGAACTGTTCCCACCCTTCTCAGGTAAAACACCTGAATATGTACAAGGACTTGAAAGCCTAGAGGAAGGGCCATGGAGCCACACCAGCGACAGCACGTAGGCTGACTTGGTGCCTGCAGGCCAGCCAGGATGGTCCTGGCCCTGGGCGCTCTTCTGGAAGCTTTCCATTTCCCTGCCTGAGATACCCCTCCTGTCCAGGCCCCCACTGCTTTTTTCCTTCCTCACCTCTTCCTGGGGAGAAATTCCAGCGTAAAGTATGGGTGACACATCCTCTTCTTTAGCAGGTGGCAGCCCAGCAACTCCTGTAGAAAGTCCAGCAGAGCCCACTCACACCGGGCCACTCACAAAGCCGTGGCCCCTCACTCCCACACACCAGCCCAGCCTCGATACTTCTGACAGGGCAGAGAAAATGGCGTCAGGCACAGCTGCAGGGGCTCTTGCTGCCTGGAGCGGTGTTTATATTGACCTCAACCCAGGCACACCTGGGGAGGGCTGGCCCCCACAGTCAGGCTGCCCAGGTCAGCCAATAATCACCCCTCAGGGGCTCACACTTGCAGAAAATGGAACTTGCTGAATCGGCCAGGTCCAAGGAACAGGTGTGGACTCCTGAGAGTCAGGATAGACAAGGGGCTGCAGCTCTGGCTTGTTTTCTAATCATTTTATCTGGCCCATGAGTGGGAGACAACTTCAAGAAAACCCTCTCCTAATGAGAGGAACCCAGGAGTCAGGGAGAGGAGGGGTGGTGGGTGGAGACAGAGGCCTGGTGCCCCGGGTGCAGTGGAAGTCTCTGGAAGACCAGGTAGAAGGAAGCCCCACAGAGTGGTGCCCAGGGTCACATACCTGTCGGAGCTGCTGTTTGTTAGCTCAGGTCCTATTATTAGGTGCTCTGTGTCAGCTCTGAGCGACAGGTGAGCTGGGGGTGCTCTGCAATGAGGGCTATGTGCACAGTTCCTGTGTGTCCAGCCCTGCTGGAGTACTTGCCCAGGGGATCTCTGTATCCTGTGAGGGGCCTGACCACAAGAGCCCCATGGGCTCCTGGGTAGCTGCACAGGTGAGCTCCATATCCTGGGAGGGGCCTGACCACGAGAGCCCTGTTGGCTGCTGGGGACCTGCCCAGATTAGCTCCATATCCTGGGAGGGGCCTGACCACGAGAGTGCCATGGGCTGCCCAGGTAGGGGTGGACCTACCCACATGAGCTCCACATCCTGGGATTGGCCTGACCGCGAGAGCCCCGTGGGCTGCTGGGGACCTGGTAAAGGATGTCAGGACAGTCAGTGAAGCCACTGAGGATATACATCCAGTAGTTCCTAATCCCTACACACTGCTGGTCATTCTACCATACACCAGGACATGGTATTCTATATTAGACTGAAATTATGCCTCATTCTGTATTCCATTAGTCCCAGAGTCACAAGAAATTTTGGCTTGTGAGTGTCAGGACTCAACATACAACAAAAACAATACTGCTGGGCCGTCCTGCCCCAAGGGTTCAAAAATTCCCACACCATCTTTGGGGAAACGTTAGCTAAACACCTAAAAGCTCTACCTCTGGAAAAGGGAAACCTCCTTCAATATGCAGACGACATTCTGATCACCAGCCCTACTAAGGAGGCCTCTGAATTACCTAGCCAATAAAGGATAGAAGGTGTCAAAGAAAAAGGCTCAAATATCACAGACTAAGGTGGCCTGCCTGGGCTTCATCCTCACAGAAGGAAGGAGAAGCCCATCCCAGGAAAGGGAAGAAGCCATTTGCAGCCTTACCCCCTTCTGAAACTAGAAGATAGCTTAGGAGTTCCTGGGTAGGCCGGGGTTTGCTGCTTCTGGATCCCTAACTACAGTCTACTAGCTGGGCCTCTACATGAAACACTGAAAGGAAAAGATGATGATCCTTTTGAATAGAATCCAGAAGCGGCCTTTCAAGAATGCAAAGAGCAGTCAATTCAGACCTTTGCCCTGGAACTCCCTAATTTAGCTAAACCCTTTGAACTTTACATCCCCATAGAATGTTAATCGCCCTTGGAGTATTAGTGCAAAAACTGGGACCACTTGAAATTTAACAACGCAAGAATGCCCTCCAGGTAAGATAAACTATGGTCACCAATGGCTTGGCCCACCGCCCCATCCGACCACGGTAATGGGGGTATCAAAGAACATGGAAATCAGCAGCCCGCAAGGCCAGCTCCCTCCTAAGGGAAAAGGACCCCACGTGGTGATCCTAACCACCCACCATGCCCTGAAGTTGCAGGGGTCACTCCGTGGGCACACTGACCTCGAGTGTGGAGGTCCTCCAACTCCAACCTGCAGTGAGACAACCGGGGGCAATGGGCCCCCATGACGACTCGTGTGACCATCACTTGACCTGGAGTTTCTCTCAGAAAACAAGAGTGTGCCCCAGAAGAGCAGACTACTGCTTGCAGGACTTACTGCACCCAGAGGGGAGATAATACGCTTGGCGGGGGAACCGTATATCACGCTGTCATCATAGAAAAACCTACAGACACCATGGTGACGGCAGCCAATAAGACGGGCTGGACTCCTAGCTACTTCAAAAGGCCGTTGACTCAGTGGCCGTCATGGTCCTGGATCACCATCAACCCTGGACTGTCTGGGAGTTGAGCGGGCAGGGCTCTGACACTTGGTGCTGTTTGTACGTTAATTCAGGGGCCTAATTGAAGAAAGCGCAGACTACTGATCAGAACATCTAGGCTGGCAGAAATCGTCAGCCTGAGGTGGCCGAACAAATGTGGGGCAGGGTAAAACCAGCCCCCTTAGCGTCTCTGCGCATCTCTTTCCTGGACCCTTAAAGGTCATTAGAATCTATAACACTTCCAATGCTGGCGCTCAGGCGGACAAGCAGTAAGGCAGGAGCCCTGGGGACAATCAACCTCACCTGGAAGCTGCTGGGGAGAAGTTCTGCCCCTCCCCATGAGTGTGAGGACTCCCAACTCAGCATGAAGCAGTTACAGAAGAGGGGTTTGCACCCACAGCGCCCCAAGAATGAGGAATAGGACAAAAGGCAGAGGAGTGGTTTGTCACCAGCAAAGCCCATGAAAAATTCCTGGGAGATAAAAATAGAACCTGGGCAATAAAATAGAGTCTAACCATTTTTACCTCTGTGCTTTGTCTAATTTCACGTGCTCCTAGGGTTCCACATGCAGAGGTCCCACACCCGGCACTTCAGACCAGATTTCCTAATGCAGAATGGCTGGGTCGATATTTCAGCTCCCGGGGCCCCATGCAGACTCCTCGACATAGAGCCTGATTTGCAGGCAACCTGCCCCCCGAGAGCTCCGCCCCTCCCTCCCACTGATGCTGCTGGGATCCCTACACAGCAGGTAAGCACACAGCCTGCGGGGTAATGCAGGCTCTCATCTCTCCATTCTCTGAAGAAAATATAAATTTTCCCTTGCTTCTGAGCCAAACTCAGTCTCGATCTGTTGGCTCCAATGACACTGGGCAAGGGGAGCCTTGTTGGGGCCCACTCTGGTGGATCAGTAACAGAAATTGACAACATTGTAACATCAATGAACAGATGTGTGAGCAAAACTGTAATTAACATATAGCAGTGTATAAGCCTCGGGTTAAATAGGATGTCTCTAACACTTCCATTGGATATCTCCATCACTTTATATGTAGCACACAGACACTGCAATTCACCCGTTCCCTAACCCTAACTCTAACCCTAATCCTAAACTGAACCCTTAAACTAACCCTTACACTACACAGTACCCTAACCCTAAGCTGTACATAAACCATAATGCATAAACTAACACGTACCTAACACCCGTTGTCATACCCTAAACAGTACCCTGAAAAGAACCTGACAACTAACCCTAACACTAACCCTAATCTTAAACCTCACCCTAATCCTAAAACTAATCCTAACCCATACCCTAAGACTAATGCATACCCTAACACGTACACTAACCCTAAACCGTTGTTGTACCCTAACATGTAACCTAAACCGTACCACTTCCCTAACGATAACCCTAACACTAAATCTTACCTGAAGCCTTACTCTAACCCATACCCTAATCCTAACCCGTACACTAACACTAACCTGTACCCTAACATGTACGCTCACCCTAAACCGTTGTCGTACCATAACCTGTACCCTAAACCGTCCCTGTCCCCTAACCCTAACCCTAACCCTAACCCGAATCCTAACACTTACCTGAAGCCTTACACTAACCCATCACCTAATACTAAACCGTACGCTAACACTAAAACATACACTAACACGTACGCTCACCCTAAACCGTTGTGGTACCCTAACTTGTACCCTAAACCTTCCCCGTCCCCTAACACTAACCCTAACTCTCACCCTAACACTTACCCGAAGCCTTACCCTAAACCATCCCCTAATCCTAATCCCTACACCAACACTAACCCATATCCTAACACGTACCCTCACCCTAAACAGTTGTCGTACACTAAGCTGTACCCTAAACCGTCCCCATCCCCTAACCATAACCCTAACCCTAACCCTAACGCTAACACTTACCTGAGCCTTATACTAACCGTCCCCTAATCCTAAACCGTACGCTAACACTAACCCGTACCCTAACACGTACACTCACCCTAAACCGTTGTCGTACTCTAACCTGTACCCTAAGCCATCTCCATCCCCTAACCCTAACCATAACACAAAACCTAACCGTAACCCTTACGCGAAGCCTTACCATAAACCGTGCCCTAAACCTCACCTGTACGCTAACACTAAACCGTATCCTAACACGTACACTCACCCTAAATAATTGTGGTACACTAACCTGCACCGTAAACCATCCCCGTCCCCTAAACCTAACCCTAAACCTAACCCTAACCCTTACCCGAAGCCTTACCCTAACCCGTCCCCTAAACCTAAACCGTACACTAACACTAACACATACCCTAACACGTACGCTCACCCTAAACCGTTGTCGTAACCCAACCTGTACCCTAAGCCATCCCCGTCTCCATCCCCAAACAATAACCATAACCATAACCCTAACCCTTAACTGAAGCCTTACCCTAACCCGTCCGCTAATCCTAAAACGTAAGCTAACACTAACCCATACCCTAGCATATATGCTCACCCTAAACTGTTGTCGTACCCTAAACTGTACCCTAAACCGAACCCGTCCCGAACCCTAACCATAACCCTAACCCTTACCCGAAGCCTTAACCTAAGCTGTACCCAAATTCAAACCCGTATGCTAATACTAACCGGTACCCTAACAGGTATGCTCACCCTAAACCGTTGTCGTACCCTAACCTATACCCTAAACCGTCCCCGTCACCTAAACCTAAACCTAAACCTAACCCTAAACCTAACCCTAACACTTACCCGAACACTTACCCTAACCCGTCCCCTAATCCTAACCCGTACGCTAACACTAACCCATAGCCTAACACGTACGCTCACCCTAAACCGTTGTGGTACCCTAACCTGTACCCTAAACTGTCCCCGTCGCCTAACCCTAACCATAACCATAACCATAACCCTAACACTTAACTGAAGCCTTAACCTAACCTGTCCGCTAATCCTAACACGTAAACTAACACTAACCCATACCCTAATATTAACGCTCACCCTAAACTGTTGTTGTAAGCTAACCTGTACCCTTAACCGTCCCTGTCCCCTAACCCTAACCCTATCCCTCACCCTATTCCTAACCCTTACTCAAAGCCTTACGCTAACCCGTCCCCTAATACTAACCCGTACACTAACACTAACCCGTAACCTAACACTTACGCTCACCCTAAACTGTTGTCGTACCCTAACCTATACCCTAAACCATCCCCGTCCCCTAACACTAACCCTTAACCGAAGCCTTACCCTAACCCGTGCCCTAATCCTAACCCATACGCTAACTCTAACCCATACCCTAAAACGTACGCTCACCCTAAACCGTTGTTGTACACTAATCTGTACCCTAAACCATCCCCGTCCCCTAACCCTAACCCTAAACCTAATTCTAACCCTAACCTTTACCCGAAGCCTTACAATTTACCGTCCCCTAATCCTAACCCATACGCTAACACTAAACCGTACCCTAACACCTGCGGTCACCCTAAAATGTTGTCATACCATAAACTGTACCCTAAACTGTCCCCATCCCCTAATCCTAATCCTAGCCCTTACCCGAACCCTAACCCTTACCTGAAGCTGAACCCTAACCCTTACCCAATTCCTTTCCCTAAACCGTCCCCTAATCATAATCCGTACGCTAAAACTAACCCATACCCTAACGTGTAAGCTCACCCTAAACAGATGTCAAACACTAACCTGTACCCTAAACCGTCCCCATCCCCTAAACCTAACCCTAACCCTAACCTTTAACCAAAGCCTTACCCTAACACTTCCCCTAATACTAAAAGGTGCGCTAACATTAACCTGTACCCTATAACGTATGCTTACTGAAAATCTTTTACATACCCTAACCTGTCCCCAAAACCGTCCCCGTCCCTTAAACCTAACCCTAAAGATAACTCTAACCCTTACCCGAAGCCTTACCTTAACCCGTACGCTAATTCTAAACCTTACACTAACACTAATGCTTACCCTAACACATACGCTCAACCTAAACCATTGTCATACCCTAAACTGTAACCTAAACCGTCCCCGTCCTCGTCCCCTAACCCTAACCCTAACCCTAACCCTAACAATTACCTGAAGTCTTAACCTAAACCGTCCCCTAATCATAACCCGTACGCTTACACTAAACCGTACCCTAACACGTACGCTCACCCTAAACCATTGTCGTACCCTAAACTGTACCCTAGACCATCCCCGTCCTCTAACGGTAACCCTTAACCGAAGCCTTACCCTAAACTGTCCCCTAATCCTAACCTGTACGCTACCTCTAACATGTACCCTAGCAAGTACACACACACTAAGCCATGGTCGTACCCTAACCTGTACCCTAAACCGTCCCCGTCCCCTAACCGTAACTCTTAACCTAACACGAACCCTAACCATTACCGGAAGCCTTACCCTAACCCGTCCCCTACTCCTAACACATACGCTAACATTAACCCATACCCGAACACGTACGCTCACACTAAACTTTTGTCGTACCCTAACTTGTACCCTAAACATTCCCCGTTCCCGAACCCTAATCCTAAACCTATCCCTAACCCTAACACTAACCATACCAGAAGCCTTTGCCTAAACAGTCCCCTAATCCTAACCTGTACTCTAAAACTAACCTGTACACTAACACATACGCTCACCAAACCTGTTGTCGTACCATAACCTGAGCAATACCCATCCCCGTCCCCTAACAGTGATCCTTACCCGAAGCCTTACCCTAAACTGTCCCGTAATCCTAACACGTACGCTAACACTAACCCGTACTTTAACACGTATGCTCACCCTAAACCGTTGTCGTACCCTAAACTGTACCCTAAACCATCCACAAAACCTAACCCTAACCCTAACCCTAAACCTAACCCTTACCCGAAGCCTTATCCTTACCCGTCCCATAATCCTAACCCGTACGCTAACACTAGTCTGTACCCTAACACGTACGTTCACCCTAAACCGTTGTCGTACCCTAACCTGTACCCTAAACTGTCCCCTAACCCTAACCCTAACCCTAACACTTACCCAAAACCTTACACTAAGCTGCCCCCAATCCTAAACCATACGCTAAATCTAACCCACACCCTAGCATATATGCTCACACTAAACCGTTGTTGTACGCTAACTTGTACCCTAAACATTCCCCATCCCTGAACCCTAAACCTAACTCTAAACCTTACCCGAAGCCTTACCATTACCGTCCCTTAATCGTAACCCGTACACTAACACTAACCCATACCCTAACACATACGCTCACACTAAATATTTGTTGTACTATAACCTGTACCCTAAACCGTCCCTGTCCCCTAACCCTAACCCTAACCCTTACCCAATGCTTTACCCTAACCCATCCCCTAATCCAAACCCGTACACTAACACTAACCCATACCCTAACACGTACACTCACCCTAAACCGATGTGGTACCATAACCTACATCCTAAACTGACCATGTCCCCTAACCCTAACCCTAACCCTAACCCTTATCTGATGCCTTACGCTAACCGGTCCCCTAATCTGAAACCATACGCTAACACTAACCCACAACCTAACACGGACGCTCACCATAAACCGTAGTCATACCCTAACCTGTGCACTAAACCTTCCCTGTCCCCTCTCCGTACTCTGACCCAAACCATTACCCTAACCCGTCCCATAATCCTAACCCGTCTGCTACCACTAAGCCGTACCCTAACATGTATGCTGAGTTAAAGCATTGTCGTACCCTAAACCGTCACCTAAACCTAACCCTAAACCTAACCCTTAACCAAAGGCTTACCCTTACACGTCCCCTAATCTTAAACCGTACACTAATACTAAACCATACCCTAACACGTCCCCTCAGCCTAAACCATTGTCGTACCCTAACCTGTACCCTAACCGTACCCGTCCCCTAACCCTAACCCTAACCCTAACCCTAACCCTTACCTGAAACCTTATCCTAACTCATCCCCTAATCCTCACCCATATGCTAACACTAACCCGTACCCTAAGACGTACGCTCACCATAAAACCTTGTCATACACTAAACTGTACCCTAAACCGTCCCTGTCCCTTGACCCTAAACCTAACCATAACCGTAAGCCTAACCCTTACCCGAAGCCTTACCCTAACCTGTTCCCTAACCCTAACCTGTACTCTAACAATAACCTGTACCCTAACACGTACGCTCACCCTAAACCATTGTCGTACACTAAACTGTACCCTAAAACGTCCCTTAACCCTAACCCAAAACCTAACCCTAACACTAACCCTATGAATTACCTGAAGCCTTACCCTAACCCGTCCACTAATCCTAAGTCATAGGCTAACACTAACCCATACTCTAACACGTACACTCACACTAAACCATTGTCGTACCCTAAATTGTACCCTAAATATTCCCCGTCCCCGAACCCTAACCCTAAACCTACGCCTAACCCTAACCCTAACCCTTACCCGAAGCCTTACGCTAAACCGTCCCGTAATCCTAACCCGTACACTAACACTAACCTGTACCCTAACAAATACACTCACCCTAAACACTTGTCGTACCCTAAACTGGACCCTAAACTGTCCCCTAACCCTAATCCTAAACCTAACCCTAACCCTAACCCTAAACCTTACCCGAAGCCTTACCCTAAACCGTCCACTAATTCCAACCCGTACGCTCACACTAACCCGTAACCTAACACATACGCTGAACCTAAACCATTGTCGTACCCTAAACTGTACCCTAAATCATGCCTGTCCCCTAACCCTAACACGAACCATAAACCTAACACTTACCTGAAGCCTTACCCTAACTCGTCCCCTAAACCTAACCCATAGGCTAACACTAACACATACCCTAACATGTATGCTCAACCTAAACTGTTGTCGTACCCAAAACTGTATGCTAAACCATCCACATTCCCTAACCATAACCCTAACACTAATCCTAACCTGTACCCGAAGCCTTACCCTAACCTGTCCCATAATCCCAACTCATATGCTAACACTAACTCGTACCCTAACACGTACGCTCACCCTAAACAGTTGTCGTGCACTAACCTGTAACATAAACTGTCCCCGTCCCCTGATCCTAAGCCTAAACATAACCGTAACCCTAACCCTTACCCGAAGCCTTAACCTAACCCGTCCCCTAATCCTAACCCGTACGCTAACAATAAGCCGTATCCTAACACGTACACTCACCCTAAACCATTGTCGTACCCTAAACTGTACCCTAAACCGTCCCCTAACCCTAACCCTAAACCTAAACCTAACACTAACCTTAACCATTACCCGAAGCCTTACCCTAACCCGTTCCCTAATCCGAACTCGTATGCTAATACTAACCCGTACCCTAACACGTACACTCACACTAAACCGTTGTCATACCCTAAATGGTACCCTAAATATTACCCGTCCCCGAACCGTCATCCTAAACCTATCCCTAACACTAACCCTAAACCTTACCTGAAGCCTTACCCTAAAACATCCCCTAATCCTAACCGGTACGCTCACACTAACCCATACCCTAACACGTACGCTCACCCTAAACTGTTGTCATACCCTAACCTGTACCCCAAACCGTCCCCGTGCCCTAACTGTAATCCTTACCCGAAGTCTTACCCTAAACCCTCCCATAATCCTAACCCGTACGCTAACACTAACCCATACCCTAACACGTACAATCACCCTAAACCGCTGTCGTACCCTAAACTGTACCCTAAGCACTGCCCTAACCCTAACCCTAACCCTTACCCAAAGCCTTACACTAACACGTCCCCTAATCCTAACCTGTACGCTAACACTAAACCATACACTAACACGTACACTCACCCTAAAGTTTGTCGTACCCTAACCTGTACCCTAATACGTCCCTGTCCCCTAACCCTGATCCTAACCCTAACCCTAACCCTTACCCAAAGTGTTACCCTAAACCATCCCCTAATCCAAAACCGTATGTTAACTCTAACCCGTACCCTAAAACCTACACTCAACCTAAACCATTGTTGTACCCTGATCTGTACCCTAAACCATCCCTGTCCCCTAACCCTAAACCTAATTCTAACCCTAACTTTACCCGAAGCCTTACTCTATACTGTCCCCTAAACCTAACCCGTACGCTAACACTAAACCATATCCTAACACTTACGCTCACCCTAAACCGTTGTCGTACCATAAACTGTACCCTAAACTGTCCCCGTCCCCTAATCCTAATCCTAACCCGAACCCGAACCTTAAACCTTACCCGAAGCCGAACGCTAACCCTTATCCAAATCCTTACCCTAAACCGTCCCCTAATCATAATCCGTACGCTGAAGCTAACCCGTACCTTAACACGTAAGCTCACCCTAAACAGATGTCGTACCTAACCTGTACCCTAAACCGTCCCCGTCCCCTAACCCTAAAGATAACTCTAACCGTTACCTGAAGCCTTACCCTAACTCATACGCTAATTCTAACCCTTACGCTAACACGAACCCGCACCCTAACACGTACGCTCAACCTAAACAATTGTCGTACCCTAAACTGTTACCTAAACCGTCCCCGTCCCCTTACCTTAACCCTAACAGTAACCCTAACCCTAACCCATACCCGAAGCCTTACTCTAAACCGTCGCATAGTCATTACCCATACGCTAACACTTACTCGTACCCTAACACATACGCTCAACCTAAACCGTTGTCTTACCCTAACCTGGACCCTAAACCATCCCCATCCCCTAACCGTAACCCTTAACCGAAGCTTTACCCTAACCCGTCCCCTAATCCTAACCCGTGTGCTAAGAATAAACCGTACCCTAACACGTATGCTCACCCTAAACCGTGGTCGTACCATAACCTGTACTCTAAAGCATCCGCGTGCCCTAACACTAAGCCTAATGCAAACCCTAACACATACCCAAAGCCTTACACTAACCAGTCCACTAATACTAACCCGTACGCTAACACTAACCCGTAACCTAACTTGTACGCTCAGCCTAAACTGTTGTCGTACCATAAACTGTACCCTAAACCGTCCCCGTCCCCTAACCCTAACCCTAAACCTAAACCTTATCCGAAGTCTTAACTAACGCGTCCCCTAATCCTAACCCGTATGCTAACACTAACATGTGCCCTAACACGTACGCTCACCCTAAACTGTTGTCGTACTCTAACATGTACCCTAAACCGTCCCTGTCCCCTAAATGTAATCCTTGCCCGAAGCCTTACCCTAGCCTCTCCTGTAATCCTAACCCGTATGCTAACACTAACCCGTACACTAACATGTATGCTCACCCAAAAACGTTGTCGTACCCTAAACTGTACCCTAAACCATCCCATAACCCTAACCCTAACAATAACCCTAACTCTTACCCGAAGCCTTACACTAACACGTCCCCTAATCCTACCCTGTACCCTAACACTAAACAGTACCCTAACATGTACACTCAACCTAAACGGTTGTCATACCCTAACCTGTACCCTAAATAGTAGCCTAACCCTAACCCTCACCCTTACCCGAAGCTTTACCCTAACCCATCCCCTAATCCTAACCCAGACGCTAACACTAATCTGTACCCTAACACGTACGCTCACCCTAAGCCGTTGTCGTACCATAACCTATACCCTAAACCGTCCCTGTCCCCTAACCCTAACCATTACCTGAAGCCTTAACCTAATCCGTCACCTAATCCTAACCCATACACTAACAGTAAGCCGTACCCTAACACATACGCTCAAACTAAACCGTTGATGTACCCTAAACTCTACCCTACACCGTCCCCGTCCCCTGACCCTAAGCCTAACCATAACCGTAACCCTAACACTTACCCGAAGCCTTATCCTATCACGTCCCATAATCCTAACCTGTACGCTAAAACTAACCCGTACCCTAACACGTACGCTCACCATAAACCGTTGTCGTACCCTAAATTGTACGCTAAACCGTCCCCATCACCGAACCCTAACCCTAACCCTATCCCTAACCCTAAACTTAACCCTTTCCCAAAGCCTTACCCTAAGCTGTCCCATAATCCTAACCCATATGCTAACACTAACCCATACCCTAACACGTACCCTCTCCCTAAACCATTGTCGTACCATAACGTGTGACCTAAACCGTCACCGTCCCCTTAACCTAACCCTAATCCTAACACTAACCCTTACCCAATGCTTTACCCTAAGCCGTCCCCTAATCCTAACCCGTATGCTAACACTAACCCGTACCCTAACACATACGCTCACACTAAACAGTTGTACCATAACCTGTACCCTAAACCGTCCCCGTCCCCTAATCTTAACCCTAACCCTTACCCGATGATTTACCCTAACCCGTCCCCTAATCCAAATCCATACGCTAACACTAACCCGTACCCTAACACGTACATTAACCCTAAACCGATTTGGTACCATAACCTATATCCTAAACCATCCCTGTCCCCTAACCCTAACCCTAACCCTAACCCTTACCTGATGCCTTACCCTAACCGGTCCCCTAATCCGAACCCATATGCTAACACTAACCCATAACCTAACACAGACGCTCATCCTAAACCGTAGTCATACCCTAACCTGTACACTAAACCTTCCCTTTCCCCTCTCCGTAATCCGACACGAACCATTACCCTAACCCGTCCCATAATCCTAACCCGTGTGCTACCACTAAGCCGTACCCTAACACTTTCGCTCAATTAAACAGTTGTCGTACCCTAAACTTAACCCTAAACCTAACCCTTAACCAAAGGCTTACCCTAACACGTCCCCTAATCTTAAACCGTACACTAACACTAAACCGTACCCAAACACGTCCCCTCAGCCTAAACCGTTGTCATACCCTAACTGTACCCTAACCGTACCTGTCCCCTAACCCTAACCGTTACCTGAATCCTTATCCTAACACGTCCCCTAATCCTCATCCATACGTTAACACTAACACATACCCTAACACGTACACTCACAATAAGACCTTGTCATACACTAAACTGTAACCTAAACCGTCGCCGTCCCTTGAGCCTAAACCTAACCATAACCGTAAGCCTAACACTTACCCGAAACGTTATCCTATCCCGTCACATAATCCTAACCCATACACTAACACTAACTCATACCCTAACACGTACACTCACAATAAACCGCTTTCGTACCGTAACGTGTAACCTAAACCGTCCCCGTCCCCTTACCCTAACCCTAACCCTAACCCTTACCCGAAGCCTTACCCTAACACGTCCTCTAATCCTAACTCATAAGCTAACACGTACCCTAACACGTATGCTCACCCTAACCCGTTGTCGTACCCAAACCTGAACCCTAAACAATCCCTGTCCCCTAACCCTA
>NW_022605675.1:0-26087 GCF_008692025.1 Phocoena sinus | reverse complement strand
ACAGCATGGTGACTGCAGTGAACGATACTGTGTTGTGTACCTGAAATTTGCTAGGAGAGTAGATCATGAATGTTCTCACCAATAAAAAGAAAAACTGGTAACTACATGAGGTGACAGTTGTGTTAATTAATTTAACTGTGGTGATCATTTCACAGTGTGTACGTATATCAAATCATCACATTCTACACTTTAAATATATGCAGTTTTATTTTTCAGTTATACCTCAATAAAGCTGGGGGGAAAACATTTATTTCTGCATTCTTCTGACTCAAATGGTCAGAAGGAAAACAATTTGGTATATTTTGCATTTTGTGTTTCTGTGCAAATGACATGGAGATGACACTTTAAAATACTTCACATTGAGTTCACTGAGCATGAGACCAGGTTTCCACAGCCCTCACTCAGGAGGGGAAGTTCAGCGTTAATCCGAGTGACAGTGACCTGGGAAGTAAACCAGGGTGCCCTTCACAGCACAAACAATGCTGTCCGCTATGCCTCTGAGATTGGGCATGGTCACCTTCTGAAGTTGCCTATGTCCCCCACTCAGCTACGTCCTGTCTATTCCATCTTCTGGGTAAAAAACTGAAGTCAGAGGAAAGCCAGTCCAGCAGTTCTGAGTGGTCACCCTCGCTGCGGGACAGGCTTGAGATGGCCGACTTCTGTGGCTCGTCTTGGCCATAGTCATGGGACTGCTGATCTTTACTGAGTTTACTGGACACACAGATGAATAATAAAATTCCCTTTTACATTTGAAAGGTCAAATCAAGACCAAGCCAGTTACAGAAACATGTAGGAATGTCCCCAGAATTGCTCATAACTTACTCGTGGTGTTTTGCTGTTTTTCTTTTCGTGAATTGAGCCATGGCTTACACAGGGGCCTTCATATGTTTGTTAAATTAATGAATTCATTAAAAATAATGCAACTACTATGTGTCTACATCATACTCTCATTGTACTGTCTGTATTATGCCTATCCTATTTCTCTTGTTTTAGGAGTTTAACATATCGTGACAGTTAATTTAATGTGTCAACTTGACAGGACCGATGGACACCCAGACAGTTGGTGAAACGTTCTCTCTGGGCGTGGCTGTGAGGGTGTTTCTGGAAGAGAGGAGCATTTGAATCGGTGGACTGAGTGAAGAAGGGCACCCTCTCCATTGTGGTGGGCACCATCCAATCTGAATAGAACAAAGAGGTCCATCTTCTGCCCTCGGACATCAGAGCTCCTGCTTCCCAGGCTTCGGACTCAGACTGAACGCCCACCCCGGCCTCCCAGGACCTCCGGCTGGCAGATGGCCGATGGTGGACTGCCTGGCCTCCAGGACCACGTGAGTCAGCACCTGTAGTAGCTCTCCTCTGCATCTCCCTACATCTCATTGGTTCTGTTCCTCTGGACAACCCCGACTGAGACACATCTGAACCCTCCTCCTCCTAGAGAAGGAAGGACAGTCTGTTTGCCTCTCTACCCCCCTCAGCAGTGCTTCAACATAGCTGGGGCCCAGCATGTGTTCAGTACATTGAATTAAAATTCTTGTTTTAGAAAAGCAAGAGGCTGCATTTTTCTAACTCTCTCACAAAACCTTTTTTTAATCTCTTCATCTGGTATCAGGTAAATGTCTGTAACTTCTGAGTATCCAGAAGTGGATATTCAGAGGAGTAGTTGCTCTTGGCTGTTGCTTTCTGGGGAGTAACGGCTTTTATTAATGAATGAACTAAACAAAACTCAGGCACAGATCACAGCCTCTGTGAGCTCAAGACCGGAATGCCAGCTGAGGCTGGGGTATTGACCTACATTAGCTGGATGGTAGTTTAGCGATGACAGTGTCAGAGCACCAGCTAGCCCAGCAGCTGCGCACAGGCCGGTCTTGGCCCTGTTCAGCTACAGGGGCGCTGTGTGTGAACGCCCGTCTCTCCCCTGCCGTTACTGCTTCATCATCACCCACTCGTCGTGGGCAGCCACCCCTGAGGTCCCCTGTGCACGTCAGACTTACCCTGTCTGTGGTGGCAAGATGGGCCCCCAGGAAATGACAAATCCCACTGGGTCGGGCTTGACACCCACCCGAGCCCCTCACCCACCCAGCGCCTCCATGCGGCTTGGTGATGCCCGGAAGCCGCTCCGAGGCTCTCAGCCAGGCCTTGACTCCCCACGCTGACCTCCCCAGGGTCCATGGCACACCTTATCCACTCCCGAATCAAAACCAGGCAGACCCCTGCATAAGCCAGGGGTCCTCCAGGCTGTCACCATGCTGTGAATTTTAGTTCCAACTTCTCCTCCACTTGGATAACTTCCTTGGGATCCCTGGCCTCTTGGTGACCTAATCTAGCCCCACGTAACCTCACGGTGCATTTGAGGGCTAGACCTCCCAGGCCTAGAGCTCCATGGTGTGGCTGCCAGGCCTCACGTGCACAGTGGTTGCTCCAGCCTCCCTGCCGCAGCATCCAGGCCCTCGTCCAGTCCCCACAGGAGGAGGGAGGGCCTCATTCCATCACCCAGTAGCTGCTATTACGTAGAAAGCAATTTGTGCCAGAGACAGTACTTTCTAAAGGGTTAATGTTTGGATTCAAAGGAGCAGATTAACTAGTGGGGGTGCCTGGCAAATGTTTGCAAATAGAGTCTCAGCTCCCATCAAAGCTGGCCACCCAGGAGCTGCCAGCTCTTGGTACGTCCAAGGTCACCTGTAGAGTCCGATATGTCTGCAACTAAGCTCCCTCTTCTTTAAAAGAGTGTCAGAGTTAGGTCAGCTAATGTGAAAGCTTATGAACAGAGTGGTTGAAAATGACCTCATTCTAGGCATCCCAACACCCAAGATTAAAAGGTTAAGAAAAAGGGTGTCCTCTTTACAATCCTTAGAGACCAGCACATCATCTGGATTCTTGCAGGAAAAGATTTAATTTATCATGAAAGTCGAGGAACACAGTACTGACTTGATAGCAGATTAAGGCGATTAAGAATATTTGCTAAAATAAACAACAAACTTTCACCCTACAGGAAGGGTGAGATTGTCCATAATCAATGAGCAAGTCAACTGGAGAACAGGATGAAGCCCGCAATCACCCTACTTGTAGCAGACACCCTGAAGGTAACGGCCCAGCCCAGGTAGAGACGGCCTTCACTCACAGACTGTAAGGCAAGTCGTAACAAGGAGGTGAGAATATAAAACCTACTTAAAGAGAGCTGGCTAACCCGGGAATGGTGTCTATGGGTACTATTTGAAAAGGCCTTTCCTAAGTCTTTGTGGCACCTGGGGGCCCCCTGAGAACAGCCAGGCAGGAAGGAGCCGGGATCCTGGGCGGGCCCCTCAGGGGCCTCATGCCTTGAGCATCTCCTGTCCGTGTGAAAGGATTTCCGATGTCTACAGGGACTAGAGCTCCCTCTAACCCCACCCCAAAAAGTATCCCATGACAAAAGGTGGGAGCTCACACGGCCAGCAGCAGGGGTAGTGCGGTCCCTCCACGGAGGCGGTGTGAGCCGAGTGATCCACGGGCCAGATCCAGGCTCAGTTTGCGTTAAAGACATGCTCAGTAGCTGCTCCCACTCAGGCCGGCTTCTTGGCTCAAGTTTTATGACTCTAAGTACTGAGATTTTGGCATGATGTCAACAAAGTATCGATATTTGGAATGTGCATTTTCTGTTTTTGTTCAAAATATTATTGGTAGACACAGCTGTACTGTAGCATCCCAGCAAATTGTTTAATTTCCTCAACTTTCCCTTTCACATATTCGTTCTCAGCTTATTGTCTTTTTTTTAATAAATTTATGTATTTTTGTCTGCATTGAGTCTTAGTTGCAGGCATTCTCTAGTTGTGTCGAGTGGAGGCTACTCTTTGTTGCGGTGCGCAGCCTTCTCATTGCAGTGGCTTCTCTTGTCTCAGAGCACGGGCTCTAGGTGCGTGGGCTTCAGTAGTTGTGGCACACGGGTTCAGCAGTTGTGGCTCGTGGGCTCTAGAGCACAGGCTCAGTAGCTGTGGCGCACGGGCTTAGTTGCTCCGTGGCATGTGGGATCTTCCTGGACCAGGGCTCGAACCCATGTCCCCTGCATTGGCAGGCTGATTCTTAACCACTATGCCACCAGGGAAGCCCCAGCTTATTTAACTCTTATTTATGTAGTTTATTAATTCTATAGGATGTCATGTCTCCCATGAATCAGTATAGCCTGTAAGCAGCTTCGCTATGTCATCCACGTCTTGATGCTTTGGAGCCACCAGGGACAGAACCGTTTAGTGGGGTGCGAGGGCAGGGACGCCTGGGGAGCCGCGGCTGAACAACAAGGGGAAGCCATCCGGTGTGGGTTTGCCGTCCCAAAGTGCACGACTCAGTCATTATTCCCTGCTGGTTACAGTTTGTGATGAGGAAAAGCTCACATGGCAGGGGAAGGCGTGTTCTAAGCCCCTGGGAGGTGGTGTGGTGGGGCAGACCCATGGGCCCCGAGTCCTCCAGAGCTGAGGATGGTCACCGCCACTGAGGACTCGGTGTCGGCCAGGCCTCACCCCGGCTCCATCAGAACTCGGGCCTACTTCTGCTCTGAGAGCCTGGCTCTGGGGAGGTTGGCCAGCGAGCACTGCGGGCTGCAGGGTCACAGCTGGCATTCGGACCTCGTGATGGATGCGCCGGGGCAGCAAAGGGCTCTCCTCGTGGCCACAGATGGAGGCCACCCACCCGCCATCAGACCACCCCTTCCTCCTCCCCCAGGTCTCCTGTCACTTGCCCAGCCTCCACCTTGTCTCCCTGCTTCCACACCTCACCCAGAGCACACAACACACACATACACCACACATACAGCCCCCACACACACACATAGCCCCCCCCACAGCCCCCCCAACACCACACACACAGCCCCCCCACACACAGCCCCCACCACACAGCCCACACATACACACACAACCCCCCCACACACAGCCCACACACACACACACACAGCCCCCCCACAGCCCCCACACACACAGCCCACACACACACCACACACACACACAGCCCACACACACACCACACACACACACAGCCCTCCCCCACACAGCCCACACACACACACACAGCCCCCCCCACACAGCACACACACACACACAGCCGCCCCACACACAGCCCACACAACACACACACACAGTGCCCACACACACAGACCACACAACACACACACAGCCTCCACACACATATCACACACACATAGCCCACACACCACACACACAGCCCCCCCACAGAGCCCCCCCACACACCACACACACAGCCCACTCCACACACACACATCACACACACACAGCCCCCCCATAGCCCCCACACACACAGCCCACACAACACACACACACAGCCCCCACACACACATCACACACACACAGCCCCACACATACAGCCCACACACACATATCACACACACAGTCCCCCACACACAGCCCACACAACACACACACACAGCCCCCCCCCACAGCCCACACAACACACACAGTCCCCCCACACACACCACACAGCCCACACAACACACACAGCCCCCCCACACCACACACACACAGCCCATACACCACACACACAACAGCCCACACACCACACACACACAGCCCACTCAACACACACAGCCCACACACCACACACACACACCACACACACACTACACAGCCCACACATACAACACTCAGCACACACAGCACACACTCAACACACAACCCACACAAAGCACACACACCACACCACATAGCCCACACACACACACCCGGCTCTCTCCCAGCTAGGCGCCGCTGTGCTCAGAGACGCTAGGCTGGAGCGGGGAGGTGGGCGGAAGAGGAGTTCCGCGTGGAGCGCCGCCTGGTCTCCCTGCAGCCACCTTTTTCCTGCATACACGGGCCCTGCCCCATGCTCTCTGCCAAGATAACACCGTCGTTCCCGATGTGCTTGTCACACGGTGAGACAAGCCTTTTAGAGTGGGGCTGTTCCCTGTGAATCTCTTTTTCTCACAGATCTGTGTGTGTGTGAATGTGTGTGCGTGTGTATGTATGCGAGTGTGCCCCTCCACATGTAATCACGTATGTGTCCGTATGTGTGTGTCTGTGTGAGCGTGTGCATGTGCACAGGAGTCCCACCGCTGCCCCTGAGGTCCGTGGAGCCCAGGCAAGCAGTGTGAACGTTAAAGGACAAGTGTGTGTGATGCAGGTGCGTCTGTCACTTGCGCTTCACTAACTGTCTGTTTTATTTTAATGCTGACACTTCCTGACATGCAGTAAGTTGATGTACTGACAGAGCAAGGCCTTCGTTCAGAGCCCTCACAAGCCTGATCTCATTCTGTGCACAGAATGTGAGGGTCTCTGTGTCAATGAGGGTTGGAGACCGCGCTCCCAGGAGCAGCCTGACCTGACGTGCTACTGTTGCCATGATAAGAGGGGTACTTGCCACCAGCATCACAGCACTGTATCACCAATTTAGTGCTCCACTAAACACAAAATAATGCCTCCTTTAATGATGCTGGGCCGGGGTTTCTAGAAATATGGGGCCCCCTGGAGCAAGCGCCAAGATGCAGAATAAAATCACAGGAAACATCTCCTTGTACCCTGCAGGGTGGCTGTGGTTTCCACCACGCAGAAGCCGACAGGTATTTGTCGTCGCTCCTAAGTTGTTCAGCCGATTGCATCTCTAGCCTCAAGTAGCAGTTCTCCAAACCCGCGTCAGGTGCCTCAGGCTGGAGAGCTGACCGAAGGCCAGCCTGGGTCTGGTCCTCGCGCCATCTGCACCTGGTAGAGTACGAGGACCAGGCCGAGTCTGCCCCAGGAAGTGATCGCTTCACGAGGCAAAGCTTGGAAACAACAGTAAACGGAAGCCCAGCTGTTGTGGGCTGAGAGGTCCCGGGGAGACGTGAGAAGAGCAGGCAGCCTCCTGAGCACACCTGCGAAGTGCCTATCACTATGCCAGGGTACTGCCCTGTTCCGGCCTCAGAAACCCCCAAGCTGCCTCCCGGGTGTGTGGGGATGCAGGGCAGGGCTGCACAGGAGGGAGAGCAGCTCACCTTTGACCTCCAGCGTGAGGAGGGACCAAGAAGGCCAGGCGACAGGCACAGTGTTAGGGTGGCGCAAAGGCAGCAGGTCACAGGCCCCCAGCTTCCACACGCTCGCCGATGGAGTTTTAAGGCGGCTTCTTCTGCTTTTGAGGATCATGGTTTCACTAAATGATGGAATAATTTTATGCCATTTCCCCACTAATAACCATCACTTGGCTATTCAGAGGCGTGGCCTTAACTCTAGCGTGTCCCTGGGATGTGGTGGCTTCATTTTGAGGACGCTGGCGACACCTCCTGGGCCTTCGGGGAAGCGTCACAGCTGCGTGTGTGAACTCTGGCCTGGGGAGCAGGTGTGGAGCCCCCGAGCATTGCTTAGTGGTGGCAGGCTAACATCTCCATGCGAACGTGCGCGGCACAGAGGAAAGCAGACCCCAGGCCTCCGAAAGATTGTGTTTCCCATAAGCACCTGATCCCCAGTGGCCACTCGCTGGATGAACCTTGATGAGTTGGTGCCTGCGTCCTCGGGTCACTGGACAAAGTAGCCCGGAAGCTGTCACCCCTCCATCCCCTAGACCCCCTGCCACCGGCTTCCTAAGGTTCCTAAGGAACACCCATGGTTCCTCCTCATGTTCTGAGGTGGACAAGACTTTTCTTTCTGCTCTGGAATTCTCACTGCAGAGGACAGAATGAGTTTTGATCTTGTTTTCAACATCTCCCTAAACAAGAGGGAAATGGTGACTCCATTTTTCCTCCATCCCAAAAGAGAAAACTAAATTGATACAATGAGATAAAAGAGTCCAGGCGGGGGGCTTCCCTGGTGGCGCAGTGGTTGAGAGTCTGCCTGCTGATGCAGAGGACACGGGTTTGTGCCCCGGCCCGGGAAAATCCCACATGCCGCGGAGCGGCTGGGCCCGTGAGCCATGGCCGCTGAGCCTGCGCGTCCGGAGCCTGTGCTCCGCAACGGCAGAGGCCACAACAGTAAGAGGCCCACGTACCGCAAAAAAAAAAAAAAAAAAAAAAAAAAAAGATCACCACAGTCACTACTTTCCATTTCAAAAGTGGGCTTTGACCACCCTGCCTGATGGGAGGCTGTCTGCAGGGAAATGAAGGTGTTCCTCACTGATGCTAAAGCTAAAGAAAAAAAAAAAAAGCTTTGTACGATTCTCTGCACAGAATCCACCTTGCCACCCCGCAGCCACTGTCCCCGGGCCGCTCCTCATGGCTGCCTCCTGGGACGCTGCCGCCCTCTGGGACATGGCCGCCCTGGCCTGGACGATCCTGGCCCCTCACCCTGGGCCTGGGGCCATCTCTCAGCCGAGTCCAGCTCTCCATCGGCTCTGCCTCTGCCTCCTGGGAATGGCGGACTGTAGTGACGATTTACACAGAGCTGTACCTGCAGGCACGCAGCTGGCCGATGTGTGCGGCAGGGCCCCGGGCCCTGGCCGGGAGCAATATGCACCGGGCCCCCCAACCCCACCTGCTGTGTCCTGGACTGCATGCGGGAAGCCCGGAGACAGTCGAGGTGGTCTCCCTTGAAGCAGAGGAAGCCGGCACGGCCCTTCCCATCACCAGACCCTCGACGGCGTTGGCGTGAAGACTGCGGTTCTTCTCCTGCTGGTTTGAAATAGACATCAATGGCCGTCAATCATGTCAGGCGTTCCCTTCCCAGCCGCGCTCACTGCAGAGCTTGCTCTGGGAAACCTGTTCCCTTGTGAGGAGGTGTGGCAGAAACACAGTTACACATGGTCCTTTACAGCCACACGTTGTGTGTGGAAACCTCAACAGGGCTTCCGTGGGGAGCAGAACGCTTGCCTTGAGTGTGATGCAGCCTGCAGCCTGGGTGGTGTCATTTTGTAAAAAGGATGTCGTGCTATAAATAACTGCCCGTGTCTGGACACGGGGCGGCTCGCGATGGGGCACTGGCTGTGCTCAGCTCTGCCCCTGGGGTCAGAGAATGTGAGTCCCCGTCTCAAGAGGAAAAAACCTCCTTCCCGCCCCCTTTAACATCCCAGTGTCTTCCGGGTCGCTCGCCCCCTCCCCAAGTTTACCCTCAGGTCTCAGAGGGGAGGCAGCCCCCGGTGATGCGGCTCCCGAGCCCCCTGAGGCACGGCGTCCTGGGAGGGGAGAGGTCCCCCAGCATCTACCCCCACTCCGGCCGGTGCCGTTTTCACCCTGACCTGGTGAACCGGCCACCTAAGCCACACAGGAGCTCGCACCCCCAGACCCTGCAGGGTGGCCCGACGTGGTCTCTCCCGGTTCGTGCCCTGAGGCTGGCCAGCAGGAAGGCCGCCACCCACACCGGCAGAGCCGCCATCCCACCACGGGCAAGGGAAGTAGGGGGTCGCAGCCACGCGAGGAGGCGTGTCGGTAAGTGGCGGGGTCGCACCAGGCACAGGGGACAGTACCTCCTGTTCAGTCCCGGAAACAGGTCCTGACCTTGTGCCAGGGGACAGCTGTGGAGTGAACGAATAAACAAATGAAGGAGTGATTGGATGAACTACAGAAGTGAGGGACTGAACAGGTGAGCAAGTGAGCGGGCGAGCAAACTAGAGGATGAGCGACCAATCTAATAAATGAACAAACAAACAAATGAAAACGTAAGCACACAAGTGAACAAATGAGCAAATAAAGGAAGGAAAGGGTGACCCTTTCTCCTCACTTCCTGTCTCCCGTCCCCTGGCTCCATCCACTCAGGACCCCTACTGCTAAGCCCCTGCAGGCCCCCTTGAGGAGATGCGGGCGTACGCTAACCCTAAACCGTTGTCGAACCCTAACCTGTACCCTACAACATACCCGTTCCCTAACACTAACCCTAAACCTCACCCTAACCCTAACCCTTACCCGAAGCCTTGCCCTAACCCGTCCCCTGATCCTAAACCGTACGCTAACACTAACCCGTACCCGAACACGTACGCTCACCCTAAACCGTTGTCGTACCCTAACCTGTACCCTAAACCGTTCCCGTCCCCTCACCCTAACCCTAAACCTTAAGACGAAGCCTTACCCTAAACAGTCCCCTAATCCTGACCCGTACGTTAACAATAACCCGTACCCTAACACATACGCTCACCCTACACCGTTGTTGTACCCTAACCTGTACCCTAAACCGTCCCTGTCCCCTAACCCGAACCCTAACCCTAACCCTTACCCAAAGCCTTACCCTAACCCGTCCCCTAATCCTAACCTATACGCTAACACTAACCTGGACCCTAACATGTATGCTGACCCTAAACCATTGTTGTACCCTAACCTGTACCCTAAACCATCCCCGTCCCCTAACCCGAACCCTAGACCTAACCCTAACCCTAACCCTCACCCGAAGCTTTCCCTAACCCATCCCCTAATCCTAACCCATACGCTAACACTAACCCATACCCTAACACGTACGCTCACCCTAAACCGTTGTCGTACCCTCACCTGTACCCTAAACCGTCCCTGTCCCCTAACACTAACCTTAACCCTAATCCTTACTCAAAGCCTTACCCTAACCTGTCCCCTAATGCTAACCCGTACGCTAACACTAACCCGTATCCTAACACGTACGCTCAACCTAAACAGTTGTCGTACCTAACCTGTACCCTAAACCGTCCCTGTCCCCTAACCCGAACCCTAACCCTAACCCTTACCCGAAGCCTTACCCTAACCCGTCCCCTAATCCTAACCTGTACGCTAACACTAACCCGTACCCTAACACGTACGCTCACCCTAAACTGTTGTCGTACCCTAACCTCTACCCTAAACCGTCCTCTAACCCTAACCCTAACCCTAACCCTAAACCTTACCCGAAGCCTTACCCTAACCCGTCCCCTAATCCTAACCCATACGCTAACACTAACCTGTACCCTAACACGTACAAACACCGTAAACCGTTGTCATACCCTAACCTGTACCCTAAACCATCCCCGTCCCCTAACCCAAACCCTAGCCCTAACCCTAACCCTCACGCGAAGCTTTCCCTAACCTGTCCCCTAATACTAACCCATACGCTAACACTAACCTGTACCCTAACACGTATGCTCACCCTAAACCATTGTTGTACCCTGACCTGTACTCTAAACCGTCTCCATTCCGTAACCATAACCCTAACCCTAACCCATACCTGAAGCCTTACCCTAACCTGTCCACTAATCCTAATCGATACACTAACACTAACCCATACCCTAACACATACACTAACCCTAAACCGTTGTCGTACGCTAACCTGGACCCTAAACCGTCCCCATTCCCTAACCCTAACCCTGAGCCTAACTCTAACCCTAACACTTACTCGAAGCCTTACCCTAACCCGTCCCCTAATCCTAAGCCATACACTAACATTAACCTGTACCCTAACACGTACACTAACCCTAAACCATTGTCCTACCCTAACCTCTACCCTAAACCGTCCCCGTTCCCTAACCCTAACCCTTACCCGAAGCCTTATGCTAACCCGTCCCCTAATCCTAACCCATACACTAACTCTAACCCGTACCCTAACGCTTACGCTAACCCTAAACTGTTGTCGTACCCTAACCTGTACTCTAAACCGTCCCCGTTCCCTAACTCTAACCCTTACCCGAATCCTTACCCTAACCCGTCCCCTATTCCTAACCCGTACTCTAACACTAACCCGTACCCTAACATGTACGCTCACCCTAAACCGTTGTCGTACCCTAACCTGTACCCTAAACCGTCCCCATTCCCTAACCCTAACCCTAACCCTTACCCGAAGCCGTCCCCTAATCCTAACCCGTACACTAACACTAACCCGTACCCTAACACGTACGCTAACCCTAAACCGTTGTTGTACCCTAAGCTGTACCCTAAACCGTCCCCTAACCCTAACCGTAACAACTTACACAGATGATTGTATTTTCACAGAGAAAGAAACGCACAGAGTTAGAAAACAAACTATTCTTATGTAAAAGGAAAGGTGGGCGGAATGGAAAATAAAGATTAGGTTTACCATACGTGTACAAATACCTATTAAATACATATATCAGAAAGACTGACCATATAGCAAGGGAGGTCAACAGAACACTCTGCAATATTTTACATGGGAAGAATTTCTGTACATGAATATATAATATATATATATGTATATATATGTATATATATGTTTATGTATATATATTTATGTATATATATGTAATATACAAATGAACCAGATTGTATACACCTAGGACAAACAAGATTCTAATCATTACCCCGATTTTAAAAAAATTTTAAAAAACGAACAGGAAATAATGGGATATAAACTTACGGGATTTTTTCCTGGCACATTCCATTCTAATTTACAACCTGGGAACATGACTTCCAGAATGGCTGTGCTGCCCTAGTAACCAGCTTTGGGAATGGAGAAATGCTGCTTCCTTGTGGCCGTTTCCCACAACAGCAACTTTAAAGCCTGTGCTAATGGTCACTAAATATTCACAGTCATTGCAATCCTGTAAATGACACCTGCTCCTAAAAGAATCCTGGGGTCGAAAATCGACGAATAAATTCAAAAGAGGGCCGCCTTCCCTGAAGACAATTTTAAGAGGTTTATTGTACTCAGAGTTTTTTTTTTTCTGTTTTAGCAGAAATAAAACGACGTGGAAAAATGCTGCACATTAGGAATTATTAAAGACATGCAAACCCAAATTACAAAAACCTATCAGCTCACACTAGTCAGAATGGCCACCAGCAAAACTTCTGCAAAGAATAAATGCTGAAGGGGTTGTGGAGAAATGTGTACCCTCGCTTCAAAGTGGGACATGGTAAGAGCCAGTAATGAAAACACAAACGAGGTGCCTTGGAAAGGTAGATATTGAGCTACCATTCAATCAAGCATACCCACTGCTGTGCCTATCGCCTGAGAGGTTGTGAATCAAAAAGACACATGCTAGCAATCCTGCACTCCAGGAATATTTACCGCAGCCAACACTTGGAAGCAACAAAAATGTCCGCCAACCGAGGAATGCACAAAGAAGTAGTGGTCCATGTACACGATGGAATATTACTCCAATAAAAAAAAATATAAATTCAATTTAGAAACCAAACATAAGTAAGGAAAAATCAACTTTTGCGGAGTTATCCGGGCACATTCCACTCTAATGTATAACCGAGGAACACCACTGGCAGAAAGGTCTGTTTCCCTTGTTACCAGAGTGGGGAGAACAGAAATGCTGCCACCCAATGGCCGTTACCTGCCACAGCAGCTTTAAAACCTGTGCTTATGATCACTTCCTATGCACAAGTACTGGAGGGCTGTAAATGAAACCTGCCCTCAAAATGTCTTCAGGGAGGTAATGGCCAAAATATTTCAAAATGAGGCAAATACTTCAAGAAAACCATTTGAAGAGGTAAGCTGTACTCACAGTTTGAAGAAAAACAGGACATGCCGGAAAGCTCAATTTCAAGGGATTATGAGACCCATGCAAATCCAACCACAAAGAGGTATCAGCTCACACCAGTCAGAATAAACATAAGCAGAAAAACTACAAACAATAAATGCTGAATGGGTTGTGGAAAAGTGCATATCCTCATCTTTAAGTGGGACGTAACCTGGTAAAAGCCACTAATGAGAACAGAGTGGAGGTGCCTTTACAAGGTAAACGTTTGTCTGCCATATGATCCAGCAGGCCCATTCCTGCACGTATAACCGAAGAAGACAGAATTGGAAAGACACAGGCAGGCAAATGTGCATTGCAGCAGTACTACAATAGCCAAGACATGGAAGCAACCAAAAAGTCCACCAACAGATGAGTGGACAAAGAAGAACTGGTACACGTACAGATGGAATATTAGCCAAGGAAATAAATGACACAATGCCATTTGCAGCTCCGTAGATGAGACCAGAAGTAATCACACAACTTGTAGTAAGTCAGAAAGCGAAAGACACATATCCTATGATATCACTTATAGGTGTTACTTAAAACTTGATACCAGTGAAGATATTTCCACAGAGAAAGGCAATCATAGATTCATTAAACAAACTTATGGTTCACCAATGGAAAGGTGTGAGGATTGGATACATTAGGATGCCGGGTTAAACAGAGATATACAAACACAGGTGAAGTATAAAATCACCATAGACCTACGGAATACCACGAGAAGACTACTCAACATTGTGTCATAACCTACAATGAGAAGAGGATCCAAAGAACAATAGATATATGTATATATGTAAAACAACATCTTGCACACCTATAGCAAGGAAAAATTGTAATCACGCTTGCTGTGATAAAAAATGAAAATTAAATTTAAAAAACGAACAAGAAGTAGTCAGATATAAACTTAAGGGTTTTTTTCCTGGCACATTCCATTCTAATTTAGAACCTAGAACATGACTTCCATGGAAGCACTGTTGCTCTAGTAACCAGAATGGGTAAAGGAGAACTGCTGCCGCCTTGTGGCCGTTTCACACAACAGCAGCTCTAAACCCAGCGCTAATGGTTCCTTGATAGTCAAAAAATTGCAGGCCTGTAAAGGACACCTGCCCTCAAAACAAATCCTTGGGTCGTAAATCGAGCAAAAATCTCAAAGATGTGCATATATCAAAACGACAATTTCAAGAGCCATATTTTACGCACCTTTTGTATTCTCTTTCTTTTTTTTTTGTTATAAAAAAAAGGGCATGGGAAAATGCTTAATATCAGGAATTAATAAAACCATGCCAATCCAGTCTACAAAAACTTTCACCTCACAGTCGTCAGAATGATCATCAGCAAGAAGAGGCTACAAAGTATAAATGCTGAAGGGGTTTTAGAGAACTGTGTACCCTCTAGCTGCTGGTGGGATGTAAGCCTGGTAACAGCCAGTACTGAGAAGAGAATGGAGGTGGGTTTAAAGGTAAAAATTGAGCTACCATGTGATCTGGTAGGCCAATTGATGGGCCTATCACCTGAGTAGACCTGAATCAAAAAGGCACAGACTGGCAAACCTGCACTGCAGCAACATGTACCAGAGCCAAGACCTGGAAGAAACCAAAATGTCCATCAACAGAAACAGGCACCAAGAAGAAGTCGTCCATGTACACAGTGGAATATTAGCCATGGAAAAGCATGGAACAGTGCCACTGGCACCACCATAGAAGGATCTAGAGATAGTCACCCAACTTGAAGTAAGAAAGAAACCGAAAGATATCCTATTACATCACTTATAGGTGTTACATAAAAATTGATACCCATGAAATAATTTCCAAGAGAAGGACACTCACAGATTCAGAAAACCAAATTATGTTTAACCAAATGGAAAGGTGTAAGGAATGTATGAATTAGGATATGGGGGTTAACAGACATGTACTAATATATATGAAATATATAATCACAAAATAGCTATAGAATACCAAGAGAGGTCTACTCAACACTCTGTAATAACCTACACGGGAAAGGATCCAAAGATGAATAGATCGTTACATAGATATAATGAACCAGATTCTGTATACCTAGAACACACACATTTTTTGCAAATTTGCTTTGATAAATAATAAAAATTATATTTAAAAAGCAAACTAGAAGTAAGCAGATATAAGCTCTTGGGGGTTTTCCCTGGCACATTCCACTCTAATTTTCAGCCTACAAACACGATTTCCAGGAAAGCTCTGCTGCCCAAAATATCAGATATGGAAATGTAGAAATGCTGCCGCCTTGTGGCCGTTTCCCGCAAGAGCGGCTTTAAAACCACAGCTAATGGTCACTTAACATTCACAAGGACGCAGGACTGTAAAGGACAACTGCCCTCAAGAACTGTGCAGAGGTATGGAATGGCCAAAAAAATTCAAAACTGGCAAATTTTTCAAGGAGATAGTATGAAGAGGTAAGTTTTACTCACTATATTTTTTTAAAAAAAGGAAAATGGATAAAAGCTCAACATCAGGAATTATTAGACTCATGCAAATCTAGCCTACGAAAAGGTTTCAACTCACGCAAGTCAACTACCATCAATCAAAAGTCTACAAACAATAAATGCTGAAGTGGTTTTAGGGAACCGTGTACCCTCCAGCTGCTGGTGAGGTGTAATGTGGTAAGAGCCTATAATGAGAACAGAAAAGAGCTGCGTTTAAAAGTAAAATTTGAACGAGCATTCCATTCAGCAGGCCCACTGCTGAGCCTCTCACCTCAGAAGACCAGAGTCGAGAAGGCACAGGCTGCAACAGCTTCACTGCAGGAGTTTTCACAATAGCCAAGACATGGAAGCAACCAAAATGTCCATCAATGTATGAATGGATAAAGAAGAAGTGCTCCATGTACACAATGGATTATTAGCCATGGAAAACAGTGAAACACTGCTCTTTGAGGCACCATAGATGAACCTAGAGATAATCACAGAACATGAGGTAAGTCGGAAAGCAAAAGACATATACCATGATATCACTTATAGACGTTATCTAACAACTGACACAAATGATGGTATTTTAACAGGAAAGAAACTCACAGACTTAGAAAACAAACTATTCTTATCTAAAAGGATAGGTGGGGGAAATGGAAAATTAAGATTAGGGTTACCATATGTGTACAAATACCTATTAAATACATATATCAAAAAGACCGACCATATAGCAAGGGAGGTCAACGGAACACTCTGCAATAATTTACATGGGAAGAGTTTCTGTACATGAATATATATTATATATATATGTATATATATATATATACACACATACATACATACATATGTAATGTACAAATGAACCAGATTGTATACACCTAGGATAAACAATAATCTAATCAGTACCCCAATTTAAAAAAATTAAAAGACGAACAAGAAATAATGGGATATAAACTTACGGGTTTTTTTCCTGGCACATTCCATTCTAATTTACAACCTGGGAGCACGACTTCCAGAAAGGCTGTGCTGCCCTAGTAACCAGATTTGGGAATGGAGAAATGCTGCCTCCTTTTGGCCGTTTCCTACAACAGCAGCTTTAAACCCAGTGCTAATGGCCACTAAATATGCACCAGAGCTGCAGTTCTGTAATGAGACCTGCCCTCCAGAAAAATCCTGGGGTCGAATACCGACCAAAAATTCAGAAGAGGGCAACCTTCCAAGAAGACAATTTCAAGGCATATATTGTACTCACATTTTATTTTTAACAGAAAAGCAAAAGGCGTGTAAAATGATGAATTTTTGGTATTTTTAAAGACATGCAAACCCAAATTACAAAAACCTATCAGGTCACAGCAGTCTGAATGGCCATTAGCAAAAATGCTGCAAACTATAAATGCTGAAGGGATTGTGGAGAAATTAGTACCCTCGGTTCTAAGGGGGACGTGGTAAGAGCCACTAATGAAAACACAATGGAGGTGCTTTGAAAATGTCAACATTGAGCTACTAGTCAATCAGTCACACCCACTGCTGGGCCTATCACCTGAGAAAATGAGAATCAAAAAGTCACATGCTGGCAATCTTGCACTACAGCAATATTTAATACAGCCAACACTTGGAAGCAACAAAAATGTCCATCAACAGAGGAATGCACCAAGAAGTGGTCCATATACACAATGGAATATTACTCCAATAAAAATATAAATTAAATTTAAAATCAAACAAAAGTAAGGAGACATCAGCTTTTGGGGTTTTATCCAGGCACATTCCACTCTAATTTATAACCGACAAAGACCACTGGCTGGAGGTCTGTTTCCCTAGTACCAGCATGGGGAATGAAGAAAGGCTGCCACACTCTGGCCATTACCTGCAAAAGCAGCTTTAAAGCCTGTGCTAACGGTCACTTCATGTGAACAAGTACTGCAGGGCTGTAAATCAAACCTCCCCTCAAAATGTCTTGAGGAAGGTAATGGCCAATAAATTTCAAAATGTGACACATACTTTAAGAAAACACTTCGAAGAACTAAGCTGTAATCACAGATTGAAAAATAAAAGTACATGCCTTAAAGCTCAATTTCAATGGATTATGAGTCACATGCAAATTCAACCACAAAGAGGTATCAGCTCACACCAGTCAGAATATCCATCAGCAAGAAAACTACAAACAATAAGTGCTGAATGTGTTGAGGAGAAATGCATACCCTCAACTTTAAGTGGGATGTAACCTGGAAAGAGCCACTAATGAGAACAGAATCGTGGTGCATTGAAAAGGTAAACCCTGAGATACCATATGATACAGGAGGCCCACTCCTGGGCCTATAACATAAGAAGACAGAATTGGAAAGACACAGGCAGGCAAATGTGCAGTGCACCAGTATTACAATAGCCAAGACATGGAGGCAACCAAAAAGTCCATCAAGAGGTGAGTGGACAAAGAAAAACTGGTACATGTACAGATGGAATATTAGCTAGGGAAAAAAATGAAACAATGCCATTTGCAGCACCGAAGATGATTCTGGAGGTAATCAGGCAAATTGCACTAAGTCAGACAGCAAAAGACACATATCATATAATATCACTTATAGGTGTTAGCTAAACATTGATAACAATGAAGATATTTCCACAGAGAAAGGCAATCACAGATTCATTCAACAAAGTTATGGTTCACCAAATGAAAAGGTGTGAGGATTGGATACATTAGGATATTGGGGTTAACATAGATATAGAAACACATGTTAATATACAATCACCAAGATCTATGGAATACCAAGAGAAGACTACTCAACATTGTGTCATAACCTACATGAGAAAACGATCTGAAGAAGTATAGATACATGTATATGTGTGAAAGAACCATATCTTGCACACCTAGAACAAACAAATCATTTTAATCAAATTTGCTCTGATAAAAAATAAAAATTAAATTTAAAAAAGAACAAGAAGTAATGAGACATAAATTTAAGGGGATTTTTCCTGGCACATTGCATTCTAATTTTCAACCAGAACGCGACTTCCATTAAAGCTCTGTCATCACTAATAAAGCAGCTTTATAAGCAATGTTGAAGGTAGCTTAAAAGAAGTCTCACTAATTATTCATAGTAACAAGAAAAAAAACAAAAGTAAAAGTCTCACTGCAAAAAGTATACATAGAGTAAGGGTAGTAGATCAAACACTTATTAAACTTCTGTCAAGAATAAAAGACAATAGTAGTATGTTTTTTTAAAAAAGAGAGGGCCCAAATAAATCAGAAATGAAAGAGATGATGTTACAAGAGCCACCACAGAAATACAAAGTATCCTAAGGTACACACAGGGTAACTCAGGGCTCAGACTGGACAGAGCCCACTCTCCATTCCCCTGTACATGACTTACAGGAGCCTGAGGAACTAAATAGGGGGTCCCTGACGAGAGGCACAAGATAGAAGATATTAGGCATTAACATGACTGCATTCATCTTAAACGTGCCTGAACTACATTCACATGAGATTATTTTGTCCTGTATGTACCTCAGCACCTCTAGTCGGAACTGCAGATCTTTGGCTTCACCACCTCTACTGACAGCATTAGCTTCACCTGCTGTGGACCGTCTCCTATAGGATTTCTAGAACCACAAAGCATCGAAGCTTCACAGGACCCAGAGTCTGTGGGACTCCACTCCCAGTCTCAGAGTCTCAACTGCACTCAGAGACTCAGAGTCTCAACAGAGACTCCACTCTTGGAGGGCACACACAAAGTAGTGGGCACATCAGGACCCAGGGGAAGGAGCAGTTACCCCGTAGGCAAATGACCATACCTACCTGCTAGTTTTAGAGGGTCTCCTGCAGAGGCGGGGAGTGGCTGTGGCTCATCATAGGAGCAACGACACTGGCAGCAGAAGTTCTGGGAAATACTCCTTGGTGTGAGCCCTCCCAGAGTCCACCATTAGCACCACCAAGAGCAAGGTAGGCTCCAGTGCTGGGTCGTCTCAGGCCAAACAACGAACAGGGAGGAAAGCTAGCCCCATGTATCAGCAGACAAGCGGATTAAACTTTTTATTAAAATTTTATTTAATCCACAGACAAGAAGATTAAAGTTCTGCCCACCAGAGCAACACCCAGCTCTACCCACCACCAGTCCCTCCCATAAGGAAGCTTGCACAAGCCTCTAAGATAGATTCAGTCACCAGAGTGCAGACAGCAGAAGCAAGAAGAACTATAATTCTGCAGCCTGTGAAAGGAAAACCACATTCACAGAAAGAGAATATGAAAAGGCAGAGGACTTTATACCAGATCAAGGAACAAGATAAGACCCCAGAAAAACAACGAAATGAGGTGGGGATAGGCAACCTTCCAGTAAAAGAATTCAGAATAATGATAGTGAAGATAATCCAAGACCTTGGAAAAAGAATGGAGGCAAAGATCGAGAAGATGCAAGAAATAGTTAACAAAGACCTAGAAGAATTAAGGAACAAACACCTAGAAGAATTAAAGAACAAACAAACAGATGAACAATACAATAACTGAAATGAAAAATACACTAGAAGGAATCAGTAGCAGAATAACTGTGGCAGAAGAACAGATAAGTGACCTGGAAGACAGAAAGGTGGAAATCACTGCCGTGGAACAGAATAAAGAAAAAGAATGAAAATAAATGAAGACACCATAAGAGACCTCTGGGACAACATTAAATGCAACAGCATTCGCATTATAGGGGTCCCAGATGGAGAAGAGAGAGAGAAAGGACCCGAGAAAGAGATTATGGTTGAAAACTTCCCTAGCATGGGAAAAGAAATAGCCACTGAAGTCCACGAAGCGCAGAGAGTCCCAGGCAGGATAAACCAAAGGAGAAAAAGGCCGAGACACACAGTAGTCAAATTGACAAAAATTAAAGACAAAGAAAAATTATTGAAAGCAACATGGGAAAAATGACAAATGACATACAACGGAACTCCCATAAGGTTAACAGCTGATTTCTCAGCAGAGAATCTACAAGCCAGAAGGGAGTGGCATGATAAATTTAAAGTGATGAAAGGGAAGAACCTACCACCATGAGTACTCCACCCAGCAAGTATCTCATTCGGATTTGATGGGGAAATCAAAAGCTTTACAGACAAGCAAAAGCTAAGAGAACTCAGCACCACCAAACCAGCTCTACAACAAATGCTAAAGTAACTTCTCTAACTGTGAAATACAAGAGAAGAAAAGGACCCACCAAGACAAACCCATAACAATTAAGAAAATAGTAATAGAAACATACATATCGATAATTACCTTAAACGTGAATGGATTAAATGCTCCAACCAAAAGACACAGGCTAGCTGAATGGATACAAAAACAAGATCCATATATATGCTGTCTACAAGAGACCCATTTCAGACCTAGGGACACATACAGACTGAAAGTGAGGGGATGGAAAAATATATTCCAGGCAAATGAAAATCAAAAGAAAACTGGAGTAGCAATACTCATATCAGATAAAATAGATTTTAAAATAAAGAATGTTACAAGAGACAAGGAAGGACACTACATAATGATCAAGGGATCAATCCAAGAAGATATAACAATTATAAATATATATGTATTCAACATAGGAGCACCTCAATACATAAGGCAACTGCTAACAGCTCTAAAAGAGGAAATCGACAGTAGCACAATAATAGCAGGGGACTTTAACACCTCACCTACACCAACGGAGATCATCCAGACAGAAATTAAGGAAACACAAGCTTTAAATGACACAATAGACCAGATAGATTTAATGGATATTTATAGGACATTCCATCCAAAAACAGCACATTACACGTTCTGCTCAATGGCACATGGAACATTCTCCGGGATAGATCACATCATGGGTCACAAATAAAGCCTCAGTAAATTTAGGAAAACTGAAATCATATCAAGGAGCTGTTCCGACCACAATGCTATGAAATTAGAAATCAATTACAGGGAAAAATAACGTAGAAAACACAAACACATAGAAGCTTAACAATAAGTTACTAAATAACCAAGAGATCACTGAAGAAATCAAAGAGGAAAGCAAAAACTACCTAGAGACAAATGACAACAAAACCACGATGATACAAAACCTATGGGATGCAGCAAAAGCAGTTCTAAGAGGGAAGTTTATAGCAATACAAGCCTACCTCAAGAAACCAGAAAAATCTCAAATAAACAATCTAACCTTACACCTAAAGGAACTAGAGAAAGAGGAACAAAACCCAAAGTTAGTAGAAGGAAAGAAATCATAAAGATCAGAGCAGAAATAAATGAAATAAAAACAATAGCACAGATCAGAAAAACTAAAAGCTGGTTCTTGAGAAGATAAAAAAAAAAAAGATAAACATTTACCCAGACTCAAGTAAAAGAGGGAGAGGACTCAAATCAATAAAATTAGAAGTGAAAAAGGAGAAGTTGTAACAGACACCACAGAAATACAAAGCATCCTATGAGACTACTACAAGCAACTCTATGCCAATAAAATTGACAACCTGGAAGAAATGGACAAATTCTTAGAAAGATATAAGCTTTCAAGACTGAACCAGGAAGAAATAGAAAATATGAATAGACCAGTCACAAGTAATGAAATTGAAACTGTGATTAAAAATCTTCCAACAAACAAAAGTCCAGAACCAGATGGCATCAGAGGTGAATTCTATCAAATATTTAGACAAGAGCTAACACCCAACCTTCTCAAACTCTTCAGACATTTGCAGGGGAAGAAACACTCCCAAACTCATTATATGAGGCCATCATCACCCTGATACCAAAAGCAGACAAAGATACTACAGAAAAAGAAAATTAGAGACCAATAACACTGATGAATATAGATGTAAAAATCCTCAACAAAACACTACGAAACAGAATTGAACAACGCATTAAAAGGATCATACACCATGATCAAGTGGGCTTTATCCCAGGGATGCAAGGATTCTTCAATATACACAAATCAACCAATGTGAAACACCATATTAACAAATTGTAGAATAAAAATGTGATCATCCCAATAGATGCAAGAAAAGCTTTTGACAAAATTCTACACATATTTATGATAAAAATTCTCCAAAAAGTGGGCATAGAGGGAATCTACCTCAACATAATAAAGGTCGTATAAGACAAACCCACAGCAAACATCATTCTCAATGGTGAAAAGTAAAAGCATTTCCTCTAAGATCAGGAACAAGACAAGGATGTCCACTCTCACCACTATTACTCAACATAGTTTTGGAAATCCTAGACACAGCAATCAGAGAAGAAAAAGAAATAAAAGGAATACAAACTGGAAAAGAAGAAGTAAAATTGTCACTGTTTGCAAATGACACGATACTACACATAGTGAATCCTAAAGATGCCACTAGAAAACTACTAGAGCTAACCAATGAATCTGGTAAAGTTGCAGGATACAAGATTAATGCACAGAAATCTCTTACATTCCTATACACTAACAATGAAATGTCAGAAAGAGAAATTAAGGAAACAATCCCATTCAGCATTGCAAAAAAAAGAATAAAATACATAGGAATGATTCTACCTAAGGAGGTAAAAGACCTGTACTCAGAAAACTATAAGACACTGCTGAAAGAAATCAAAGATGATATAAACAGATGGAGGTATAAACCATGTCCTTGGATTAGAAGAATCAATATTGTGAAAATGACTATACTACCCAAAGCAATCTACAGATTCAATGCAATCCCTATCAAATTACCAGTGGCATTTTCTACAGAACTAGAACCAAAAAATCTTAAAATATATATGGAGACATAAAAGACCCCAAATAGCCAAATCAGTCTTGAGGGAAATTAAAAGAGCTGGAGGAATCAGACTTCCTGACTTCAGACTATACTACAAAGCTACAGTAATCAAGACTATATGGTACTGGCACCAAAACAGAAATATAGATCAATGGAACAGGATAGAAAGCCCAGAGATAAACCTACGTACCTACGGCTAACTCATCTATGACAAAGGAGGCAAGGATATACAATGGAGAGAAGACAGTCTCTTCAGTAAGTGGTGCTGGGAAAACTGGACAACTACATGTAAAAGAATGAAATTAGAACACTCCATAACATCATACACAAAATAAACTCAAAATTGATGAGAGATCTAAATGTAAGACCAGACACTATAAAACTCTTAGAGGAAAACATAGGCAGAACACTCTATGACATAAATCACAGCAAGATTCTTTTTGACCCACCTCCTAGAGAAGTGGAAATAAAAACAAACAAATGGGACCTAATGAAACGTCAAAGCTTTTGTACAGCAAAGGAAAATAAACAAGACGAAAAGACAACCCACAGAATGAGAGAAAATGTTCTCAAATGAAGCAAATGACAAAGGATTAATTGCCAAAATTTACAAGCAGCTCATGTAGCTCAATATCACAAAAACAAACAACCCAATTCAAAAATGGGCAGAAGACCTAAATAGACATTTCTACAAAGAAGATATACAGATTGCCAACAAACACATGAAAGGAAGCTGAACATCACTAATCATTAGAGAAATACAAATCAAAACTACATTGAGATATCACCTCCCAGCAGTCAGAATGGCAATCATCGAAAAATCTACAAACAATAAATGCTGGAGAGGCATTTATTGGAGAAAAGGGAAGACTCTTGCACTGTTGGTGGGAATGTAAATCGATATAGCCACTAGGGAGAACAGTATAGAGGTTCCTTAAAAAACTAAAAATAGAAGTACCATACGACCTAGCAATCCAACTACTGGGCATTTACCCTGAGAAAACCATAATTCAAAAAGAGTTATGTTCAACAATGTTCATTGCAGCTCTATTTACAATAGCCAGGACATGGAAGCAACCTAAGTGTCCATCGACAGATGAGTGGATAAAGAAGATCTGGCACATATATACAATGGAATATTACTCAGCCATAAAAAGAAATAAAACTGAGTTCAAAACTGAGTTATTTGTAGTGAGGTGGATGGACTTAGAGTCTGTCCTACACAGTGAAGTAAGTCAGAAAGGGAAAAACAAATACCATATGCTAACAGAGATATACGGAATATAAAGAAAAAAAAGTTTGTGAAGAACCTAGGGGCAGGGCAGGATTAAGGACACAGACGTACAGAAAGGACTTGAGGACACAGGGAGGGGGAAGGGTAAGCTGGGATAAAATGAGAGAGTGGCATGGACATATATACATTACCAAATGTAACACTGATAGCTACTGGGAAGCAGCCACATAGCACAGGGAGATCAGCTCCGTGCTTTGTAACCACCTAAAGGGGTGGGATATGGAGGGTGGGAAGGAGATGCAAGAGGGAGGGGATATGGTGATATATGTATATGTATAGCTGATTCACTTTGTTATACAGGAGAAACTAACACTCGATTGTAAAACAATTATACTCCAATAAAGCTGTAAAATGAAAAAAAAATAAGGACAGAAATCCCAGAGATAAACCTACACACCTATGTTCAACTAATCTATGACAAAGTAGGCAAGACTATACAATGTAGAAAAGACAGTCTCTTCAATCAGTGGTGCTAGGAAAAAAGGACAGCTACATGTAAAAGAATGAAATTAGAACACTCCCTAACAGCAAAAATAAATTCAAAATGGATTACAGACCTTAATGTAAGACCGGACAGTATTAAACTCTTAGAGGAAAAAATAGGAAGAATACTCTGACATAAATCACAGCAAGATCGTTTTTGATCCACCTCCTAGAGTAACGCAATAAAAAAGAAAACTAAACAAATGTGACCTAATGAAACATAAAAGCTTTTGCAAAGCAATGGAAACTACAAACAAGATGAAAAGACAACCCTCAGAATAGGAGAAAATATTTGCAAACGAATCAATGGACAAAGGTTTAATCTCCAGTATATATATAAGTACCACGTGCTAACAGATTGTGCCACTGGAACTTTTCCAGTATATATAAACAACTCATGCAGCTCAATGTTAAAAAAAAACAAACAACCCAATACAAAAATGAGAAGAAGATCTAAATAGACATTTCTCCCAAGAAGACATAGAGATGGCTAAGATGCAAATGAAAAGCTGCTCAACATCACTAATTATTAGAGAAATGCAAATCAAAACTACAATGAGGTATCACCTCACACCTGTTAGAATGGGCGTGATCAGAAAATCTACAAACATGCTGGAGAGGGTGTGGAGAAAAGGAACCCTCTTCCACGATTGGTGGGAATGTAAATTGATATAGTCACTATGGAGAACAGTATGGAGGTTCCTTAAAAAACTAAAAATAGTATTACCATATGATCCAGCAATCCCACTACTGGGCATATACCCAGAGAAAAACATAAATCAAAAAGACACATTCACCACAAACTTCATTACAGCACTATTT
>NW_022605674.1:0-26721 GCF_008692025.1 Phocoena sinus | reverse complement strand
TGATTTCTAAGGGGAATATTGTCAGGGTATCAGCTGGCCCACGTTTCCTGCTATTCAGCGGGACATGGACCCCAGGAGTTGTCTGAGATCACTTCACTGGGAGGAAGCGAGAGAGATTGTTTCTGGCTGATCAAGACCCTAGAAAATTGTTCATGTCAAGGCAATCCTAGCCAGCCATACAGTACAAATCAGAATCCGGGCGACACGCGTCCAACTTTACAAGATGGTGTCAAGTATGTCAGCACATGGATGATGTCAGCTTCCTTGTAGGTGAATATTTCTGCCGGTTGCCCATTGGAGAAAGGCCTCCATGGGACATGGCCATTCCAGAGAGGTGGGCAGAGGCTGCAAAACTCTGGAGGCACACAGGCTTCTCCTCCTGACCCCCACAGAGTCAGCTCTGCCGTGCCCCCTTATCCAGGACATGTGGTTCACCCTCTCCCTAGAGCAAATCTGTCAGTGGGGTTAGTGGGCAGTGGTCTACCAGCCTCACGACTAAAAGGAGAGAGAATCTGCAGATCCACCTGCATCAGTAAGGACTCACACTCATTATAATTGTCAAGTTACCTCAGCTCATCACGACCATACTCACCACCCATCACGCCCTGAGGAATGACAGGCCTACTTAGCACCACTGCAGGCCTGGGACTGGCCCTTCTCAGGAAAAAGTCAGTAAACACTTGTCGACATGCATCTTGGCTTCCATATTTGTGCTTTTCTGTACTCCTATGTTCTTTGGACTCTTCCTAAACTCTGATATATGACTCTGACTATCAGGATTGTTTGACTTGGGTTTAAAAGAAGCAATCATAGTTGTGCATTTGCTCCACGCACCCACAATGACCAGAGTGAAGAGCTCTGGGACAGGCGTTTGTGTCGTGATGTTGGGGACAGGGAGATAGAGGAGGAAACATTGTGGCAGAATCTGCAGGGATCTGGTTTCTTTTCTTTTTTAACCCCACCAAGTGGCATGTGGGATCTTAGCTCCCCGAACAAGGATGGAAACCGTGCCCCTGCATTGGAAGCACTGCGTCGTAACCACTGGACCACCAGGGAACTCCGGGTACTAGTTCTTTAGCTGACATTTTCCTATCATACCAATAGTCAATCAACCTGAAGAGGCGTCTCAAAATTGTCCCAACCTCAAGATTTCATTACAATGAAACTTGGTGTGGTTGCCCTCTCGTTTCTCCACCCTGAGGCGTGTCAGGATTCTGGATGTGAGGGTTTCTCTGTGTCTCTCTGTCTCCTCTCCTTTGGGAACTCCAATTCTTTGTGTATTAGGTCAATTGAAGTTCCATAATTTGTGGATACTACTTCATTCTTTTAAATTCATATCCCCCCCTTATGTTGAACAAGGGACTGTTTCCATTGCATGACTTCAAGTCAGAAAATCTTTCATTATCCAGTGCTCTGCCTGTCGTTGATCCCATCTGCTGGAATTTTCTCTGTAGTAGATTCACTGTGGTTTTTTCCACCTTCTATTGCTTACCTGAGACTTTCATTTTTAAAAATAATTTTATTGGAATATAGTAGATTTACACTGTTGTGTTGGTTTCTGCTGTACAGCAAATTGAATCAGGTTATACATATACATACAGCACTCTTTTCAGATTTTTCTCCCATATATTGGCTGACACTCTGTATCTCTCTATTGACTCAGTAGGTTCTATCCTTATTTCTTGCATCATTTTAACAAACTGGATGAATATCTTTGTGACATAATTCCAGCAGATCTGTGAGACACGCTCTGTTAACTTTCCTTCCATACAGTGGAGATGTTCTGGTTTTCCATATACCAAGTGATTTCATTCTATCCTGGTGTGGCCAATATTATGTGGTGAAACTATAAGTCTTTAAATTCTATGTTGGCATTTTGATTTAGTCAGACTCTCTGCCCGGTTGAGACCAGGTGTTAATTCCATCCACCTTTTTGTGAACTGTGCTTTCCATGTCAGTTCATTTACACAAACTTGGACCTGCTCTTCGGAAATGTCCTACAAGGAGCTGCACAGCAGCCAGTCTGGGGCCCAGGGTTGTTTTCGGTCCCTGAGGTTCCAGGGCCTTGGTTGGCACCATCTGAAGCCACCAGGGGGCAGCAAGAGCCAGGATTTCGGGGAAGGTACCTGTGGCTTATACTGTCCTGTATGAAGTTTC
Organism: Phocoena sinus; assembly: GCF_008692025.1. NCBI lineage: Eukaryota > Metazoa > Chordata > Mammalia > Artiodactyla > Phocoenidae > Phocoena > Phocoena sinus. Next base: position 24,564 of record NW_022605674.1, on the reverse strand, counting down.
AAGAGCTGCTTCCTGAGTAACCCCTCTTAGTCCCAAAGCATTTGTGCCCAAGAAATCATTTCAAAAGTGCTAATAAATGGCCCAGGGCTCAGGCTTGGCCTCAGACTCAGAGCACTTTGGAGACAGAGGGCTGGAGGGGAATCTGAGGACCCTCCCAACTGAGGGGGATGAGAGGGAGTTGGGGGTTGGGGAGGGATGGACTGGGAGTTTGGGACCAGCAGATACAACTACTATATATAGGATGGATAGACAACAAGGTCCTACGGTATAGTACAGGGAACTGTTTTCAATATCCTATGACAAACCCTAATGGAAAAGAATAAGAAAGAGAATGTATATATAAATGAATAAGTGAGTCACTTTGCTGTACAGCAGACATTCACAACAACATTGTAATTCAACTATACTTCAATAGAATTTTTTTGTTCTTTTTTCTCCATTTTTAAATTTTTAAAAATTCTTTAGTTGTACCATGTGACATGCAGCCCCTTAGTCCTCTGACCATTGATCAAACCCACACCGCCTGCAGTGGAAGTGTGCAGCCTTAACCACTGGACCGCCACGGGAGTCCCTTCAATAATTTTTTTTTTTTTTTTTGCGGTACTGCGGGCATCTCACCGTTGTAGCCCCTCCCGTTGCGGAGGACAGGCTCCGGACAAGCAGGGTCATCGGCCATGGCTCATGGCCCAGCCGCTCCGCGGAATGTGGGATCCTCCCGGACCGGGGCACGAACCTGTGTCCCCTGCATCGACAGGCAGACTCTCACCACTGCGCCACAAGGGAAGCCCTTCAATAAATATTTTTAAAACAGAAGTAGTTGAGGGGATACTGGTACACAGCTCTGCCTTTAACTCTCAGAAAGCTGGGCAGTTGGATTTCTCAGCCGCCTGGGCTCAGAGCCTCTCATTTGTCCCAGAGCACAGAGAGGACCTTCTGGGATTCCTCCTTCAGGAAGCACCGTGACTCTCACACCAGGAGAGACAGGAAACCCCAGGCTGGATTCCTTTCCCACATCTTGTCATGGACTCGTTCTGTCCTCACACACCATGTGAAGGAGTTAAGTCTCCAATACTCTCTGCTGTCCAGGCATGGGAGAAGAATCTGGAACAAACCATGTCAGAGGGGGTGAGCAAGAGGGAGGGAGGAGGGGCAGGTGCAGGAAGCACATTTGCATGGAAGCCCCTCCCTCCTCTGGGGGACGGGGATAAGACAGGTTTGGGGGAGCAGGCCCAGCGCTGGGGTCTCACAACGCAGCATTTGGGGCGTCTCCACCATGGCCTGGGCCCTGCTCCTTGTCACCCTCCTCACTCAGGACACGGGTGAGGCCTCCTGGGAGGGGACCTCGTGGACATCTGGCTGATCCTTTGTGTCTTGTCCCTAGAGGTGACCTGGGCCCCAGGACTGAACTAACCAGAGTGTGTTTCTCTTCTTTCCAGGGTCCTGGGCCCAGTCTGGCCTGACTCAGCCTCCCTCAGTGTCTGGGAATCTGGGACAGACGGTCACCATCTCTTGTGCTGGAACCAGCAGTGACATAGGGAAATATAACGCTGTCGGCTGGTACCAACAGCTCCCAGGCACGGCCCCCAAAACCATGATTTATCAGGTCAATAAACGACCCTCAGGGATCCCTGATCGCTTCTCTGGCTCCAAGTCTGGGAACACGGCCTCCTTGACCATCTCTGGGCTCCAGGCTGAGGACGAGGCTGATTATTACTGTAGCTCAGCTAGAAGTGGTAACACTGTGCACCGTGGTCCAAGTTCATGAGGAAGTGAGACCAAAACGTCCCTGAGCCACAGGCTCCCTGTTGCTCTGAATATGCTTCTCCTCCCTGAGCTGCCAGCCTCATGCAGCTCGGGCCGTGAGAGGTCAGTGGTCTCTGAGGTCCTCCCTCTGCCTACAGTGGAGGTGGTGGGAAATATGATCTTGGGGTTATTGTCTTGGGATGGTAACCACTTCCTCATCCTGTGTGATGTGCCACTCTTGCCAGCTCTTCCACAGCAGTGTGAGGGTTAATTTCTTGTGTCTATTTGCCTGAGATAAGCGACGCCCACCTGCGGTGAAAACATTATTTCTTGGTGTCTGTGAGGATGTCTCAGGAGGAGGATATTGGCCTTTGAGTCCACAGACTGAGTAGAGAAGATCACTGGTGCAGGTGTAGTGGGCACTGTCCTTGAGTTGAGGGCCTGAATAGAACAAAAAGGGAGAGGAAGGGGACGTTTGCTCTCTCCTCGTCATCAGAGGCATCAACTTCTCCTGACCCTGGACATTGGCACTGCTGCTCCTTCAGCTTTCAATCTCGGACCAGGACTTACATCCTAGGCCCCCGAATCACAGGCATCTGACTCAGACTGAATTATATCACTACTGGCTTTCCTGGTTCTGAAGCTTGCTGATAGATTGTGAGACACCTTCAGCCTCCATAATGGTGTGAATCAATTCCTACAATAAATTATATTTTTTTTCCTGCTTCTCTGGAACAACCTGACTAATCATGATTTTGGTACCCGGAGTGGTTCATGAGGAATAGAATTTTAAGGATGATTTTTCTCAATTGATTCTGAGGTTTCTGGAATTGGCTGTCTAATCTGGTTCTACTGAATGGTGCTAATGGAGGAGAGGAATGTCACTTTGGGTGGAGGTAACATGAAATGGTTTAGCTGTCCCTATGGTCAGGGTATCCGCCAGGGTTGTTATTATTCACCGCGACGAGGGATCAGCATCACTGGCCTGGTACCTTCCTGTGTCCATTGAATTTGGGTCAGGTGTCATTAAACTTTTCTGGCTGTTATGACGTTCCTTTCTTAAACTGTTGGTATTTTTTGAATCCCATATTTAATTTTTCCAGAAAGGTAAGAATCCAGTCATTGATTTCAGTGATTCTTAATAGGTATATGCTTTTACTATTGCTATGCCTCCTATTGTGTGTTAGTGGTAATTTCCCTCCTTTAGTGGCAGTCATTCTTATTATATTTCCGTCGTGTCTTATTGAGTGGGCGCAGACGTCTCAGGAATTTTTAATCCAACCTTGACGCCCGAATCACGAGGGGCCCTGAGTTGCTGCTTGTATGAACAAACGTGCGGCAGAGGCAAGACAGCTCCCGTGACCGCGGGGTTGTTTGCTTCTTGCAGGAAGCACTGGACACCTGGAGTGATCACAGGAGGCCCGTCCACAGCAGTCCCCAGATATAAAGATCCAAACCGCTGGGTTCTGACCTGGTGTCAGATGCCTGACTGATTGACCTGTGAGAAGGTCCTGAACCAGTCCCCGCTTCATTACAATCTCAAAAAAAGTCATCGTTAAACGAATGTCTACAGAGTACAGCACATACCTCTGTGAAACACACGCCAACGATTGTCTCAAATCCAGGGCTAACACCTCCTCACACACGTTTCCTTTCCTGCCCCCAGAGGCTCCCCTTCACCCACCCCAAGCTTGGCCAGGGTCTCACCCCCTTAGCTCCTGGAATGTGGTCATGTGATATGAACAGTGACACTGAAAACCTTCATCAAAGTATTTGTGTTTCATAAACTCCTAGTCCATTGCCTGAGGGGTCATGTCCATTTCCATCCAGAAAGGACCCGTCATCCGGAGTGTAATATATACTGCAAACTCAGCTCTTTCTGGAAAAACACCCTTGGGGAAGCGTGTCTGTGATGATGAGCCTTTACTTCAGGAAGGTGCCAGGCTCTGAGGTGAGGGCGTCTCAAGGGCACAAAGGGAAGACAGAGAATGTCCGTGTCCTCAAGAACTGACCCTCCTGCGGAGAAGAGCCAGAGCTGGACCCCCAGGCCCCTCCTGACCTGGTCCCTCTTTCAGAGCCTCAGCCCCAGAATCTCCCCCTTGATTCCCTGGGTCATTCTCTATCTGGACGGAGCTCTCCCTCTGTCTCACGTTATCCTTATTTTGTCTATATTTAAGGATTCTGGCATCTTCTCGGGGGCCCGTTTCTCTCATCTGCATCCCTAATGGGACTGGATTAATTTATGTCTCAGGTTCCCTCATCCCTGAGCCCACGTCCACCTCCCATGTGACAAGGCCATCCTGGGACGAGCAAGGTGACCCCAAGGGGGGCATTTTGGCTTCCTGATTTTGCAGGTGATGTACCTCATTCTGGAGGAAGTTGAGGGAAGGTGAGGCTTGTCTGCAGGCATGGGGGCCTGGCACTGAGCTGGGGAGGGGGAGGGGAGGCCTGGGTGTCCAGCCCTCACTCATCTGTCTCCCTGGGCTCAGCTCTCACCACTGAGGCCAACGGGAGGTAGCAGGGCCCAGATTTAGGGGAGGTTGTTGTGCTGTCATCCTGTCCTGTCCAAAGGCCCAGCAGCTTCTTCCAAGCCAGTCCTAAGGGGGTCATGAGGAAGGGGTGTCCAATATCTCCCGTATCCCATAATCACTCTACTGGACATGCCAGGGAGCATCTCCAACCTCAACCACCACAGAGCAGCGGAGAGGGTGTTGCATTAGCACCTTAGACTAGGGGACTGGGGAGGGGCATGAGGGACAAGGCAAGTATCCCTGGCACTGCCTGGGTCCCTGGAAGAGGGGTCACTGGATGTCCCCTCCTCAGCAGCATAGATGCCCTGCTCCCTTGTCCAGCAGATGGAGGGGAGTTCTTGCTTCCCTCTGTATCCACCACGACCCCCCACAGGAGGAGAGGACACAGCCAGCTGGGCTCCATGTTCTGGGCTCTGTCACCTCCTCAGTCTGTCTTGAATCAGAAAATACATGACAATCCATTTTAATCTCTCAGGCAGCTCTGCTGTCCAGGGACTCAGACGTTCCCAGAATCAAGGGCCACAGTAGAGGCGGTGCGGAAGGGCAGGTGCAAGAAGCTGATTTGCATGGAGGCCCCTCCCTCCTCTGTGGGGGAAGGGATAAGAGAGGTCTGGGGGACCAGGCGGAGGGCTGGGGGCTCAGAAGGCAGCGTCTGGGGCGTCTCTGCCATGGCCTGGGCTCTGCTTCTTGTCACCCTCCTCACTCAGGACACAGGTGAGGCCTCCAGGGAAGGGACCCCAGGGACATCTGACTGATTTTTTGGGTCTTTGTCCTCAGGGTGACCTGGGTCTAGTCCGGAACTGACCAGAGTGTGTTTCTCCTCTTTCCAGGGTACTGGGCGCATTGCGCCTTGACTCAGCCTCCCTCAGTGTCTGGGAATCTGGGAGAGATGGTCACCCATCTCTTATGCTGGAACCAGCAGTGAGAGCAGGGGTAGCAGTTATGTTAGCTCTTAATAACAGCGCCCGGGCACGCCCCACAAAACCTTGATTTATGAGGTCAGTAAGTGGCCCGCAGTGATCCCTGATCGCTTCTCTGGCTCCAAGTCTGGGAACACGGCCTCCCTGACCATCTCTGGCCTCTAGGCTGAGGACGAGGCTGATTATTACTGCAGCTCAGGTACAAGTAGTGGCAATTTGCAGAGTGGTCCGAGTTCATGGGGAAGTGAGACCAAACCGTCCCTGAGCCACAGGCTCCCTGTTGCTCTGAATATGCTTCTCCTCCCTGAGCTGCCAGCCTCATGCAGCTCGGCCGTGAGAGGTCAGTGGTCTCTGAGCTCCTCCCTCTGCCTACAGTGGAGGTGGTGGGAAATATGATCTTGGGGTTATTGTCTTGGGATGGTAACCACTTCCTCACCCTGTGTGATGTGCCACTCTTGCCAGCTCTTCCACAGCAGTGTGAGGGTTAATTTTATGTGTCTATTTGCATGTTATAAGAGATGCCTAAACTGTGGTTAAAACATTATTTCTTGGTGTCTATGAAGATGTCTCATGAGGAGGACATTGGCATTTGAGTCCACAGACTGAGTAGAGAAGATCACTGCCACAGTGCACTGGGCATCATTTTGAGTTGAGAGCTTGAATAGAAAAAAGGGGGAGGAAGGGAACGTTTGCTCTCTCCTTGTCATCAGAGGCTTCACCTTCTTCTGACCCTGGACATTGGCACTGCTGCTCCTTCAGCTTTCAATCTCGGACCAGGACTTACATCCTAGGCCCCCGAATCACAGGCATCTGACTCAGATTGAATTATATCACTGGCTTTCCTGGTTCTGAAGCTTGCTGATAGATTGTGAGACACCTTCAGCCTCCATAATGGTGTGAATCAATTCCTACAATAAATTATATATTTTTTCCTGCTTCTCTGGAACCATGTGACTAATCCCGATTTTGGTACCTGGGGTTCTTCAAGAAAAATAGAATTTTAAGGATGATTTTTCTCAGTTGATTCTGAGGTTTCTGGAATTGGCTGTCTAATCTGGTTCTACTGAATGGTGCTAATGGCTATTTCCAGTAGTACAGAGAGCACAGCTAGTGTATGTCATGAACTGTTCGTTGGAATGAGAAAAATCCCTGCCTTGGCTTCTTCTAAGCAACCACTTGTAAGAATCGAGGAGCTGGGTGACGCTGTATATTCTATTTTGGAACGTTCTGGGAACCCTACAGAATATCGTGGCGCCGGTAACTGCTCGGAATGTTGCTGGATAGAGTAGGGAGAGAAAAGATGAGCTTAGTGATTCAAGATCCCATCCCAAGGCCGCACAAGTGGCACGCGAGCTTCCCGGAGAGCCCTGGAGGAGAGCCCCAGCTCGTGCAGCACCTGGACTGAAACAGCTGAAAATCCACCCAGACCCTCCTCCTTCAACTGGCCACATTCCAGCAAAGTTGAGTCCCAGCCTTGTAGTGAAGAAGGTGCTTGGGAAAGAACTGGATCCTGCAGCTTGGGTGGGGATGTGTGGCAGGACCTGAGGGACCTGGGGACATTGAGCCCCTCAGTTCTCATGTGTCTTCTTTGCCTGTGGAAGGCGCCTCCCCACCCTCAGCGGTACAGGTCTTTCCACATCTGTCTGGGGCGACTGACCCTGCATTGCCCAAGGAAAAGGTCTCGGCTGCCCTGAGGAAGCTGCCACGTGAGGCTGTGCTGAGTCTCCTCAGGACCCCCCGCCCCCATTGCCCCTCTGTGCTTCTGGACCCACAATTAGACTCGGGTCCCAGCAGTCTCCCAAGATGAGAATAGAGTGTGAGCCTCGAGAGGGGCACTGCACTCCAAGAACTGCTTGGTTCTCCTAATTCACACAGACAGAAATCCCCAGAACACGTTGGGAAGGGATTCGAGGGTCGGGGGCAGTGGGTGGGAGAAACATCAAGCTGGGTCAGCTGGATCTGTGATCTGGGCTCACTCCACAGAGACTCTGCGTTTCACGTTCCCTGCAGCTCGGGGAGGTAGAAAGAGCCTCAGCACTTTGCGGGTTGGTTGGCGGAAGCAAAATCCAAGATGGCCTCTAGTGAGTGAACTAGAGAAGCCAGACGTGCCTGGAGACAAAGGGATTCAAAAGGTAATGAGATTGGAGCATCCTTGAATGGCTCTGTGCTCACTCTTCTCCAAGCCAGAACTTAGAGTGGGAACCGCAGCCACTCAGCTGCAAATCCTAAAGGCAACGGGAGGAGCTGGATCCTGGGTGGCCAGGGCCAAGCTGTTGCCCTCCCCTACCAAGGGCAAGGCTAGCAACATGGCCAGTGGAGTCAAAGAAGCAATGAGAAGAGTCTGATGTGTGCAGATCTCTGTCATTGGCTTGTTAATCGTGGTATTTCTGGAACTGAAAAATGTAGAAGCCTGCTAATTCCTACTTGGTCAAAAAATTCTAGGTCAAGTGAAAAAATTATAAAACTTTTTCAAATTATAAAAATTCCCCCCAAACGCTCATTTTAGGCCCACTGAGGAGACTCTCGGGACTCAGTAGGGAGTCAACCTCATGGCTGTGATTTCCTTCAGTGAGGGGAGACAAAGGAAAATCAGCAAAGGGCAATGGTGGATGAGGTCAAGTCCGAGGAAACCAGAGAATCTCCCGGATGCCTTTCCGAGGGACGGGCTTCATCCCCAGCGTCAAATGGTGACAATGTGTGTGAAGAATTGTATCACGGGGAGGCTCATCAGACCAGCAAGGCTCTTCCCAGAGGCTGGTTTCCTAGGCATCTCCTGTCTGGCATCTGCCGACATTCCAGACCCTTGAGGGTTTTAGCCAAGCGTTTTTAAAGGCCAGGACAGAGGTGGTCACAGGGTACATGATCAGCTTGCGCACAGTTCTCTGATTGGCTGATGGTGAAGAAGCATGGTGGATTCACAGGTCTTAACATTATCCGTCCTTAGGCTCCTGGGGCCTGGGGCTATGTGCTCATGGTCACCAAGTAGTTCTTCCATCTTGTGGGCATTGCAGGGTTTTCACATCTGCAAAACAACTCAGGAAATTTGCATCAAATACTATTATCCAGGTACTTCAGAGAAGAGCTAAAGCAGAGGATATTGGGGATGGACTGTCCCTGGAAGGCTCCATAGGGGTCTTGTTCGGTTACACACACACACACACACACACACAAAGACACACACACACACAAACCCAGCACCATCACTCCTGGGTCCCCCCGCCCCATTGTACCCGGGAAGGATGCGGGGGTCTGCTCTGTGGGGACCGGGTACTCCATCTGCATCACCCGTGGGGCCCTGTTCCCAGAGGCAGGAGCATAACCCTGGGATGCAGAGGGAAATTATACCAACTGTCAGCTTTCCTCATAATCAGGGACTGGACATTTCAGATACTGAGACAGTGATAATCTTGGGAAAGACCAGTCAGGTCCGCCCTGATTCTCTGTCTAGAAACACACTGGGTCCAGCATCTCTGTAGAGAGAGGAGCCTGACCTCAGAAGACACCAGCTCTGGGGGAGGACCTCCCGCTGAGGACAGAGGAGAATCCTCCCTTGCACCACGTGGCAGACAGACCTGCCTGAGGAGAGGTCCCTGCTGCTGGGCCCTGAGGGTGAACTCTGACCCAGCCCCTCCTCCCAGCCCCCTAAACCCTGCATCTTCCCTCATTTCCATTAGGGGCTCCTCCATCCTGACGGGCTCTAACTCCTTTTACATCATTCCTTTTTTCGAACGCTTTTGAGAATTCAGCTTCATCTCATGGGCCCATATTTCCCATCAGTGTACCTATGGGGTTGGAGTCATTTATCGTGTACTTCCCTTGCCCTGATGTGAGATCTCCTCAAGGTCACTGTCCCTGAGACAAGGTCATGCTGAGACAAGATTAGAGACCCTGCAGGGGTGGGTCTGAGTCACCTGGGGAGGCAGTGACAATTCCATCCTGATGAGGCTGCGGGACAAAGGACAGGGCATGGAGGGGATGAGGAGGGACAGGGTGGCTGGTGCTGAGCTGGGAGAAGGAGGAGGAGGAACAAGTGCGGGGTTCCCAGGGCTCCTCCTGCGAGCACTACAGAGGCAGGGGACGGGGGACAGGGGCCCCGTCCTGCTGAAGGGACAGGTGAGGGAGGGGGATGCACACCCCAGCTTCCCGTGTGGTGCCGGGGGGAGACGGGATGGAATCTCTGTCACCCCAGCCCCTCGGGCCCGTGTCCTCACCTTCCACCCGCAAAACCCAAAGAGTGGTTATCGGGATTATTGGCCAATGACGTCTTGACTCAAATAGTGCGTGACAGGGACATCCAGGATGGCCCCATTTCCTGGGCCCTGTATGGTCAGTGTCCTGACTAAGGACAATGTGTCACAGAGTTTTCGTCTTCTCAGAGGAGCCCTGCTGTACAGGGATGCAGAGACTCTAGGGTCCAGGGCCAGTCTGGGACCTGGGGTGGGGGGCTGGGGGTCAAGGACCTGCTCGTGGATTCGATGTGCAGATGCTTCAGAACAAAGAGGTGGGGGCGGGGATGGGACAAGGCTGCAGCTGGGGCTCCCCACAGCCACCCAGCAAACAGCAGGTGTTTTCCCCTGGTGGGCCTGTCTCTTTCACAAACAGAGAGACCTTGGAGATAGGCATCCAGCAGAGGGCGCTGCAGAATGTCCCCTGCACTGTGGTTACCAGAGGCACAGTCCTGCCCCAGCAGAGACCCTGAAGGTCCAGGAGCTCATTGCCTGAGGGACTTCAGCTGGTCTTTCTCTCCCTGCAAACCAGCTACAAACAATTCATGCTCCTGTATATACATGTCATCTATAGTGTCAAAACGTTTTAAATCCCTGAGCTATATTCTCCCCCCACGATGCAGAAAATCTAGTGTCCAGGGCCATGGCAAGAGGGGTGAGGACCATCAGGTGCAGGAAGCTGATCTGCATGGAGGCCCCTCCCTCCTCTGTGTGGGGGAGGGGATAAGAGAGTTCTGGGGGAGCAGGCCCACGGCTGGGGGCTCAGAATGGCAGCGTCTGGGGCATGTCCACCATGGCCTGGGATCTGTTTTCTTGTCACCCTCTTCACTCAGAGCACAGGTGAGGCCTCCAGGGAATGGACCCCAGGGACATCTGACTGATCCTTTGTGTCTTTGTTCTCAAGGTGACCTGGTCCCCAGAACGGGATTTACGAGAGTGTGTTTGAACCCTTTCCAGGGTATTGGGCCCAGACTGGCCTGACTCAGCTTCCCTCATTGTCCGGGATTCCGGGACAGACGGTCACCATCTCCTGTTGCTGGAACCAGCAATGACATTGGGAAATATAACGCTGTTGGCTGGTACCAACTGCGCCCTGGCACGGCCTCCAAAACCCTGATTTATGAGGTGAATAAACGGCCCTCAGGGATCCCTGACCGCTTCTCTGGATCCAAGTCCTGCGAACTCGGCCTCCCTGCCCATCCCTGAGCTCCAGGCTGAGGGACGAGGCTGATTATTCCTGCAGCTCATATACAAGTAGTCGCGCTGTGCACAGTGGTCCCAGTTCATGGAGAAGCGGGACTGAAGCTCCTCTGAGCTCATTCATCCCTTCACTCCTAAACTGAGGCTTTCATTTGTTTTTGTTATTATTTTGTAGTAATTAAAAACTGAAATAAAAATTTAAAGGTCTATAAGGAAGTCTTGCAGACCTTTCCAGATTCACTAGCTTTCAATATTTTGCAAGATTCGCCTTTCTCATATCCCGTTGTCTCTCATTCCCTCTCTGCCTTTGTACGTCTGTACGCACACACATCCATATGCACACACAGCACACACTCAGGAACACAAAACATTTATTTTCTGAATCATTGAGTGTAATTTGTATCTATCAGTAACCAAGCCTTCATATTCTTTCTACCATAGGCTTCACAATCCATCACATACATCATTTTAAGGTGATGGATCCAGTTGGTGTTTAATGTACTCACAGGTTTGAACATCCACTAACGCTCAATCTTCCAGGATATTTTCATCCCCGGAAAAGGAACTCCTCATCTCTCACCAGGCAATCCCCTTTCCCTGTCACTCCAGCCCTCCAAACATTAATGTACTTCCTGCCTGTCCCAGATTTTTCACACAAATGCCATGATACCCTATGTGGCCCTTGGTGTCTGGCTTCTCTCATTCTTTAAAGTGTTTTCAATGTTCTTTCCCCTTGAAGCACATATGAGTACTTGATTCCCTTCTTATGGCCGAATAATACAGCATCGTCAGCGTCGACCTCCTGGTTTGAACATCTGGGTGGACCCAAGCATAAGCACCAGAACTGGGCCGTGACCAAGTCTCCTGATTGCCAGAAATTTCCCAGTTTTACCACTCAAAACTGCCCTGTCCTGGCTGGGACCTCATTGTGGGGCAAAATCAGCGTGGATGGTCACTGAGATGGTTAAATTTATGTGTCCCTTTGACTGGTCACAGGGGACTCAGATGAAGCATCATTTCTGGATGGGTCCGGGCAGGTGTTCCTGGATGAGATGAGCATTTGAATCTGGGGACTCAGTAAATACATTTGCCCTCCCCAGTGTGGGTGGGCAGCGCCCAATCTGTTGAGGGTCTGTGTAGAGCAAAAGGAAAAGGCAGGAGATTTCACGTCTGTGTTCTCTTCTCCCTGTACGAGCTGGGACATTTCACCTCAACTTCTCCAGCCCTCAGACTGGAATGTACATCATTGGCTCCCCTGGTTCCCAAATCTTTGGACACAAACTGAATTACATCACCAGCGTTCCCAGCTTTCAGGCTGAAGAGATCAGCTCCTGGGAGTTCTGTGCTCAATAATCAATAATAATCTCCTCTCTCTCAGTATATATATATTACTTACATACAATTCTTCGCTATCTATATGTATATATTTCCTTTGTTTTGTTTCCCTAGAGAACCCTAGACTAATACAATCCTCTTACCCGGGAAGCTCAATCTTCTCCTAATGTTCTCATCATCACTATTTCTTCTAAGCTTTTACCTGTTACCGTTCTTTCTTTACTTATAAACACATAGGTCAGTATCATCATGCTTGAATCACTTGGCTTGAACAGGGTCATACAGGGACCCGCAGCAGCACTGGGTCACAGCACAGGGGGAAGGGGTCTCAGTTACTAGACACTGAACCATGTCCTGAGTCAGGGTCCCTTGTGTGTAAAGGCTGGTGAGACGCTACAGCTGCCCGACAGGTGTGTGTCCTGGTGGAGACGACAGAGGTGGCACAGAGGCCACTGTTCCGGGATCCTCTGTGGCACCTGTGGGGAGACTTGTTCCTGAGTGTAAGGGCACCAGCTGGATCTTTACCAAGGGTCACCTGTGCAAAGGGGGTCGGGAGCCACCATGGCCTCTCTGAGTGTCTGCTGTAAAGGTGGGATACAATCTCCTGATCGAAATTAGTTACTGTTTTTACAACGGGGATAATTCCCAACAAAACCCCATGGTAGGTGTGGCGAGCAGAGGATGCTTCAGTAGGAGCTTCTGGAGCCACCACTGTCCTGGTGTGCAGTGTGTGTAGTCCCAGGCTGTAGGGGCAGCTTCCTGTGATGCTTCAAATAATTTAACTATATATGAATATAATTTTACAATGATGCGAGAAGAGCCCCTTTGGGTGGAGGTAACATGAAATGGCTTAGCTTTCTCCATGGTCAGGATATATTGCCACTGTTGTTATTATTCACCGCAACGAGGGATCAGCGTCGCTGGGCTGTTACCTTTATGTGTCCATTGAATTCTGGGTTAGGTGTCATTGAACTTTTTGGGATATTTTATCTTTCTTTTCTTAAACTGTTGGTATTTTTTGAATCCCATATTAATTTTTCCAGAAAGGTAAGAATCCAGTCATTGATTTTAGTGATTCTTAATAGGTATATGCGTTCACTATTGCTATGCCTCCTATTGTGTGTTAGTGGTATTTCCCTCCTTTGGTGGCAGTCATTCTTATTATATTTCCGTCGTGTCTTATTGAGTGGGCGCAGACGTCTCAGATTTTTAATCCAACCTTGACGCCCGAATCACGAGGGGCCCTGAGTTGCTGCTTGTATGAACAAAACGTGCGGCAGAGGCAAGACAGCTCCCGTGACCGCGGGGTTTGCTTCTTGCAGGAAGCACTGGACACCTGGAGTGATCACAGGAGGCCCGTCCACTAGCAGTCCCCAGATATAAGATCCAAACCGCTGGGCTCTGACCTGGTGTCAGATGCCTGACTGATTGACCTGTGAGAAGGTCCTGACCAGTCCCCGCTTCATTACAATCTCAAAAAAAGACATTGTTAAGTGAATGTCTACATAGGACAAGCCCATACCTCTGTGAAACACACGCCAACGATTGTCTCAAATCCAGGGCTAACACCGTCCTCACACACATTTCCTTTCCCGCCCCCAGAGGCTCCCCTTCACCCACACCCAAGCTTGGCCAGGGCCTCACCCCCTTAGCTCCTGAATGTGGTCATGTGATATGAGCAGTGACACTGAAAACCTTCATCAAAGTATTTGTGTTTCATAAACTCCTAGTCCATTGCCTGAGGGGTCATGTCCATTTGCCTCCAGAAAGGACCCATCATCCGGAGTGTAATATATACTGCAAACATCAGCTCTTCTGGAAAAACACCCTTGGGGAAGTGTGTCTGAGATGAAAGAGCCTTGACCTCAGGAAGGTGCCAGGCTCTGAGGTGAGGGCGTCTCAAAGGCACAGAGGGGAAGACAGGGAAATTCTATGTCCCCATGACCCCCACCCCCAAGCATAGGACCCAGAGCTGGACCCCCAGGCCCCTCCTGACCCGGTCCGTCCTCCAGAGCCTCAGCCCCAGTATCTGTCCCTTTATTCCCTGGGTCATTCTCTGTCTGGACAGAGCTCTCTCTGTGTCTCACATTATCCTTTTTTCTATATTTGAGGATTCAGGCATTTCTCGGGGGCCTGTTTCTCTACTCAGCATCCTTAACGAGATAGGACTAACTTATATTTCAGGTTCTCTGTCCTGAGCCCACTTCCATCCCCCATCACCAACCCTGTGACAAGGCCCTCCTGGGACGAGCAAGGTGACCCTGAGAGGGGCATCTGGGCCTCCTGATTTTGCAGGTGACGTACTTCATTCTGGAGGAAGTTGAGGGAAGGTGAGGCTTGTCTGCAGGGATGGGGGCCTAGCACTGAGCTGGGGAGGGGGAAACCTGGGTGTCCAGCCCAACTCGGCTGTCTCGCTGGGTTCAGCTCTCACCACTGAGGCCACTGGGGGGCAGCAGGGCCCGGATTTGGGGGAGGTTGTCTGTGTTGTCATTCTGTCGTGTTCAAAATCTCAGCAGCTGCTCCTGAGCCAGGCCTAAGGAGGTCACGAGGGAGGGGTGTCCATTATCTACCATATCCCATAATTCCTGTAGTGGACATGCCAGGGAGCACCTCCAATCTCAAACCACCACAGAGCAGCGGAGAGAGTGATACCTGAGCACCTGAGCCTAGGGGACTGGGGAGGGCATGAGGGGCAAGGAGAGGGTCTCCGGCTCCCCCGAGTCCCTGGAAGAGGGGTCACGGGATGTCCTCTCCTCCCCAGCATAGACGCCCTGTTCCCCTCCTCCTTGCAAAAGGAGGGGAGTCCTAGGATCCCACTGCATCCAGCATGATCCCCCACAGGAGGAGAGGACACAGCCAGCTGGGCTCCGGGTCCCGGCCTCTGTCACCTTCTCAGTCTGTCCTGAATCAGACAATACATGATAACCTGTTTTAATCTCTCAGGCAGCTCTGCTGTCCAGAGACGCAGACGTTACCAGAATCAAGGGCTAGAGCAGAGGTGGTGAGGACAGGCAGTGCAGGGAGCTGATTTGCATGGAGGCCCCTCCCTCCTCTGAGAGTGAGGGGATAAGAGAGTTCTGGGGGAGCAGGCCCAGGGCTGGGGGCTCAGAAGGCAGCGTCTGGGGCGTCTCCACCATGGCCTGGGCCCTGCTCCTTGTCACCCTCCTCACTCAGGACACAGGTGAGGCCTCTAGGAAAGGAACCTCAGGGACATCTGGCTGATCCTTTGTGTCTCTGTCCTTAGGGTGACCTGGGCCCCAGGACTGAACTAACCAGAATGTGTTCTCTCCTCTCTCCAGGGTCCTGGGCCAGTCTGGCCTGACTCAGCCTCCCTCAGGTCCGGGAATTCCAGGACAGACGGTCACCATCTCCTGTGCTGGAACCAGCAGTTATGTCGGCTTGGTACCAACAGCTCCAGGCATGGCCCCCAAAACCCTGATTTATGATAACAATAAACGGCCCTCAGGGATCCCTGATCTGCTTCTCTGGCTCCAAGTCTGGCAACACGGCCTCCCTGACCATCTCTGGGCTCCAAGGCTGAGGACGAGGCCGATTATTACTGTAGCTCATATACAGGTAGTAGCACTTGGCACAGTGGTCCAAGGTCATGGGGAAGTGAGACCAAAACCTCCCTTTAGCTCCCTCCAGCCTCTTCACTTTTAAATACAGGCTTTCACTTTGTTGCTTGTTTGTTATTATTTTATTGCCAATAATGACAAATCTTAAATGAATTTGAATATTTCATAAAGAACTGCTTCATAACTTTTTCCCAGATCCATCATTTTTCACTATTGCCATCTTCGCTTTTCATTATATCAGCTTATCTCTCATTTTCTCTCTCTGTCTATATGTGTGTGTGTGTGTATATGTATTTGGATGTGTATACATATATAAACATCCATAAATATACATACTCAACACACCCACACACGTAAACAAAACATTCATTTTCTGAACCACTGAGAATAGGTTTCTTCCTTCAGCATCTAAGACTTAATACATTTCTTTTCAACAGAGTTCACATGAAATCACAGTCAGCATTTAAGGTGTAGAATCAGGGTTTTTAATGTATTGACAAATTAGTCCATCCATGATCACTCCAGAGTCCAGATGCTTCCTGCCCCTCAAGACACACCTCATCCACCGGCAGTCACTCCCTGTCCCCCTCGGACCTTTGTGCCAGGATCCCCCCACATAGTCTAATGTTTCCAGGCTCATTCCTGTGGAAGCATATTCACTACTTCCCCCTTCTTACAGCCGAATAATACTGCATTATAAGGATGTACTTCATCTGATGGATCAAGTAATCAATTCACAGATTCACATTCATTTTTTCTCTCTCCTGTCACAACCCAGTACAGAGTGATCCTTTCGGGGCCTAGGGAATGAAAATTCTAGGTTCACCTCACTTCCCGAGATGAAATGAAAACACGACATTCCCCTCAGGGACGTCTTCAGGAGGCAGTCAAGGCTTCATCTTCTCTCCTCAGAGCCTCCTAAGGATCCCGGATGGGGGCATCTGCCCATCACTCTATGTGCTGTTTGCATGTGTCCTGGATGAGCTGGAGGGGCAGGGAGGGGGCACGGTCTCAGCTGCATCAAACAGCCTGAGAAAGTGTTTGTCCCGACGATGACTCTCTTTTTCTTTCCACTTTCTTTGTTCAGTCGTTCCAGGTGCCTGTTTCTACCATCTGCAAGGCTTCAAGGGCAGGTTTGCCTCTTACACTTGCAGTTTTTTGTGAAAATGTCCTCCATGTCTGAATCCCGGTCTATGCAGCTAAGGAGAGGAAAAGTAGTCATGTCTCTTTCAGCGTATTTTGCACAATTCCTTTGATTATGAAATGCAGCATTCCTGAAGGAGAATGTGTGAAAGCACACTCACAATTTAAGGAGGAATAATAAACAGAAACCACATAACCCCAGACAAAATCTACCCCCCAAAGCACATCTCTCTACCCCACTCCCCGGTTAGCTGGTTTGCTGACTCCAGGGTTAATCATTCCATGGCCTTTCTTTACATTCCTGCCCCAGCCTTCCTAGATATGCATCCCCCAAACAACATAGTTTGAAACAGTGGGTACAAGCATCCAACCCGCGGAGTGAGGAAAGGGTAGTGTGTCTACAGGTGAGGTCCCAAGAGACATGGACCCTAAACAGACGCTCAGCTTGGTCTGGGCAGAGGCTTCCCTGGATTTCCTGGAGCCCATCCTGAAGACGGCAGACAGGGTCCCAGAGGAAAGACAAGGAAGCCTAGAGTCAGGCATTTAGCCTTGAGGGATGTGGGTGGGTCCTTGATTTCTAAGGGGAATATTGTCAGGGTATCAGCTGGCCCACGTTTCCTGCTATTCAGCGGGACATGGACCCCAGGAGTTGTCTGAGATCACTTCACTGGGAGGAAGCGAGAGAGATTGTTTCTGGCTGATCAAGACCCTAGAAAATTGTTCATGTCAAGGACAATCCTAGCCAGCCATACAGTACAAATCAGAATCCGGGCGACACGCATCCAACTTTACAGGATGGTATCAGGTATGTCAGCACATGGATGATGTCAGCTTCCTTGTAGGTGAATATTTCTGCTGGTTGCCCATTGGAGAAAGGGCTCCATGGGAGATGGCTATTCAGAGAGGTGGGCAGAGGCTACAAAACTCTGGAGGCACACAGGCTTCTCCTCCTGACCCCCACAGAGTCAGCTCTGCCGTGCCCCCTTATCCAGGACATGTGCTTCACCCTCTCCCTTGAGCAAATCTGTCAGTGGGGTTAGTGGGCAGTGGTCTACCAGCCTCACAACTAAAAGGAGAGAGAATCTACAGATCTACCTGCATCTGTAAGGACTCACACTCATTATAATTGTCAAGTTACCTCAGCTCATCACGACCATACTCACCACCGATCACGACCTAAGGAATGACAGGTCTACTTAGCACCACTGCAGACCTGGGACTGGCCTTTCTCAGGAAAAAGTCAGTAAACACTTGTCAACATGCATCCTGGCTTCCATATTTGTGCTTTTCTGTACTCCTATGTTCTTTGGACTCTTCCTAAACTCTGATATATGACTCTGACTATCAGTATTGTTTGACTTGGGTTTAAAAGAAGCAATCATAGTTGTGCATTTGCTCCACGCACCCACAATGACCAGAGTGAAGAGCTCTGGGACAGGCGTTTGTGTTGTGAGTTTGGGGAGAGGGAGAGAGAGGAGGAAACATTGTGGTAGAATCTGCAGGGAACTGGGTTTTCTCTTTTTTTTTACCCCACCAAGTGGCATGTGGGATCTTAGCTCCCTGAACAAGGATGGAAACCGTGCCCCCTGCATTGGAAGCACTGCGTCGTAACCACTGGACCACCAGGGAACTCCGGGTACTAGTTCTTTAGCTGACATTTTCCTATCATACCAATAGTCAATCAACCTGAAGAGGCGTCTCAAAATTGTCCACACCTCAAGATTTCATTACAATGAAACTTGGTGTGGTTGCCCTGTCGTTTCTACACGCTGAGGCGTGTCAGGATTCTGGATGTGAGGGTTTCTCTGTGTCTCTCTGTCTCCTCTCCTTTGGGAACTCCAATTCTTTGTGTATTAGGTCAATTGAAGTTCCATAATATGTGGATACTACTTCATTCTTTTAAATTCATATTCCCCCCTTATGTCGAACAAGGGACTGTTTCCATTGCATGACTTCAAGTCAGAAATCTTTCATTATCCAGTGCTCTGCCTGTCGTTGATCCCATCTGCTGGAATTTTCTCTGTAGTAGATTCACTGTGGTTTTTTCCACCTTCTATTGCTTACCTGAGACTTTCTTTTTTAAAAAAATTTTATTGGAATATAGTAGATTTACACTGTTGTGTTGGTTTCTGCTGTACAGCATATTGAATCAGTTATACATATACATACATCACTCTTCTTTAGATTTTCTCCCATATATCGGCTGACACTCTGTATCTCTCTGTTGACTTCAGTAGGTTCTGTCCTTATTTCTTGCATCATTTTTAACAAACTGGATGAATATCTTTGTGATATAATTCCAGCAGATCTGTGAGACACGCTCTGTTAACTTTCCCTTCCATACAGTGGAGATGTTCTGGGTTTCCATATGCCAAGTGATTTCATTCTATCCTGGTGTGGCCAATATTATGTGGTGAAACTATAGGTCTTTAAATCCTATGTTGGCATTTTGGTTTAATCAGACTCTCTGCCCGGTTGAGTCCAGGTGGTTAATTCCATCCAGCTTTTTGTGGACTGTGCTTTCCATGTCAGTTCATTTACACAAACTTGGACCTGCTCTTAGGAAACGTCCTACAAGGAGCTGCAGGGCAGCCAGTCTGGGGACCGGGTTGTTTTCTGTCCCTCAGGTTCCAGGGTGTTGGTTGGCACCATCTGAAGTCACCAGGGGGCAGCAAGGGCCAGGATTTGGGGAAGGTACCTGTGGCTTATACTGTCCTGTGGGAAGTTTCAAGAGCTGCTTCCTGAGTAACCCCTCTTAGTCCCAAAGCATTTGTGCCCCAAGAAATCATCTTCAAAAGTGCTAATAAATGGCCCAGGGCTCAGGCTTGGGCCTCAGACTCAGAGCACTTTGGAGACAGAGGCTGGAGGGGAATCTGAGGACCCTCCCAACTGAGGGGGATGAGAGGGAGTTGGGGATGGGGGAGGGATGGACTGGGAGTCTGGGACCAGCAGATACAAACTACTATATATAGGATGGATAGACAACAAGGTCCTACGGTATAGTACAGGGAACTGTTTTCAATATCCTATGACAAACCCTAATGGAAAAGAATAAGAAAGAGAATGTATATATAAATGAATAAGTGAGTCACTTTGCTGTACAGCAGACATTCACACAACATTGTAATTCAACTATACTTTAATAGAATTTTTTTCTTTCTTTTTTCTCTTTTTTTTAATTTTTAAAAATTCTTTAGTTGCACCACGCGACATGCAGCCCCTTAGTCCTCCGACCATTGATCAAACCCACACCGCCTGCAGTGGAAGTGTGGAGCCTTAACCACTGGACCGCCACGGAAGTCCCTTCAATAAATTTTTTTGTTTGCTTTTTTTGTTTGTTTGCGGTACGCAGGCCTCTGACTGTTGTGGCCTCTCCCGTTGCGGAGCACAGGCTCGGGACGCGCAGGCTCAGCGGCCATGGCTCACGTGCCCAGCCGCTCCACGGCATGTGGGATTCTCCAGAGCGGAGCAAAAACCCGTGTCCCCTGCATCGGCAGGCGGACTCAACCACTGTGCCACCAGGAAAGCCCTTCAATAAAATTTTTAAAACAGAAGTAGGTGAGGGGATACTGGTACGCAGCTCTGCCTTTAACTCTCAGAAAGTGGTGCTGTTGGATTTTTCAGCCACCTGGGCTCAGGGCCTCTCCTTCGTCCCAAGAGCACAGAGAGGACCTTCTGGGATTCCTCCCCCAGGAAGCACCATGACTCTCACACCAGGAGAGACAGGAAATCCCGGGCTGGATTCCTTTCCCACATCCCGTCATGGACTCCTTCTGTCCTCACACACGATGTAAAGGAGTTAAGTCTCCAATAATCTCTGCTGTCCAGGGATGCAGAAGAATCTGGAACAAACCATGTCAGAGGGGGTGAGCAGAGGGGGGGAGGAGGGCCAGGTGCAGGAAGCAGATTTGCATGGAGGCCCCTCCCTCCTCTGTGGGGACGAGATAAGAGAGGTCTGGGGGACCAGGCCGAGGGCTGGGGGCTCAGAAGGCAGCGTCTGGGGCGTTTCCACCATGGCTTGGGCTCTGCTCCTTGTCACCCTCCTTACTCAGGACACAGGTGAGGCCTCTAGGAAAGGGAACCCAGGGACATCTGGCTGATCCTTTGCGTCTGTGTCCTCAGGGTGACCTGGGCCCCAGCACTGAACTGACCAGAGTGCGTTTCTCCTCTTTCCAGGATCCTGGGCCCAGTCTGGCCTGACTCAGCCTCCCTCAGTGTCCGGGAATCCAGGACAGACAGTCACCATCTCTTGTGCTGGAACCAGCAGTGACATAGGAAAATATAACTATGTCAGCTGGTACCAACAGCTCCCAGGCACGGCCCCCAAACTCTTGATTTATGATGTCAATAAACGGCCCTCAGGAATCCCTGATCGCTTCTCTGGCTCCAAGTCTGGCAACACGGCCTCCCTGACCATCTCTGGGCTCCAGGCTGAGGACGAGGCCGATTATTACTGTAGCTCATATACAGGTAGTAGCACTTGGCACAGTGGTCCAAGGTCATGGGGAAGTGAGACCAAATCCTGCCCTGGCTCACAGGCTCCCCGTTGCTGTGAGTCTGCTGGTTGCTCATTTGCATCTGTGGTTGAAGCATTTACAGCTGAGAGGAGATCTGAGGACCCTGCAGAGGGATGAGGACAAAGGACAATGTGTGATTTTCTTGTTTGTTGTCCCTGCTCTTTGACCTGCATCTGAGTGGGCTGAACCAGGGAGGGTTGGGGACACACTCTGGGTCTCAGAATTGTCTCTGTCCTGGCATCGGTGAACCCTGTCCAGGGACAGCCCTACAGGAAGACAGTCTCCCAATACGATGGGCTCTTTGCAACATGGCTCCAGTATGGAGGGTGGGTTGGAGGGTATGTCCTCCCTTCCTCAGTGATATCAAGGTCACATGTTTCCATGAAGAGCCAATGCAGCTTCTAGGTGGAATCCCAGCACATCTAACACCTATGAGAATTCATTGAAAAACAGGTGTGAGTGTTGTGGCTTCAATATTAAATTTTTCTTGAACCTGAAAGACAGTTTTCAAATGGAAACATTACTAAAATGCAAATTATGTGAATTCAGTAGTTAAAAAAAAACTTTTTTTTAATGTTTTGTTTTGGTTTTTGTTGTGTTTTCTGCGGCCATGCCACGCAGCTTGTGGGATCTATGTTCCCTGACCAGGGATCGAAACTTCACCCACTGCAATGTAAGTGCTAAGTCTCAATCTCTGGACTGCCAGGGATATCCCAAATTCATTAGTTTAGACGAAAAAGTAGGTTGGTTGGATTCCTCAGGACACATCATCCCCACAGTAACAAGCGAAGAGGAACATTTGATAACTGTGTTTTCAGGCATCCACGACTGGAGAGCAGCTCTCTCTTGTGCTCCTGGCTCCTGGCTCTCATGAAGTTGGAGTCACGTGTCAATCGGGCTGTTTTCAAGTGTCAATCGGTCCTCTATCTTTGGAAGGCTCGTCATATATGGCTCCCTCTATGCCGGTCCTGGGCACACTTTTCTTGTCTAAATCATCTTCCTGATAAACCTGATTTTGTTTAACCCAACCAATTAGGCCCCTTATTTTCCAAGTCTATGTTAGTCTCAATCTGTGTATTCATTTGTCCTTATCACAGCATTTTCCAAATGACCAGAATCTTTGGTCTGTCTATCTATATCATGAGAGCTCAAGTAGCGTGTAGAAAATATTGACCAACTTCATTTCTAAGTTCTACTTTCATTGGGATTATAGCTGCTAATAAAGGTGCAGTGCGGGAATCAGTGTTTTTACTCTCCTGAAATAGCCTCTGTGATGATTTCTACCCTCCACCATTATTATGGAAACAGCCGTTGCTCCTTTGCATCTGTCCTGTTATTTCTTTCTTCGTTTTCTCTGTTAAACATATAGCTGCATTTATAATCAGTGTTACATTTTTCAAAGCAAGACTTTTTCTTTTCATGAGAATGACCTGAATATGGCCTTCCACATGTTCAGAAGTCACATTCTACAAAGTAGACTGAGCTGTGATATCAAATATTCCCCTGAATGTAGTAACCGCGAGCTTGCAGTTTAAACAATCCAGTCTGGGTAATTGTAGGCAGATGTGTGTGTTCGTGCCGGACAACCAGAGCAAAGGTCACCTTGTGTCCACACACGGCCCCCTCCCCACTCCCGTCCTCACTGCAGGTGCTAACAGCTCTGTCACTGTGAGCAGGATATGGATGAGTTTTCAAAAGAGCACGATGGGATACACGCTGAATCTAGAGGATCATTGATTCCCTTCTGTCTGATGAGAAAACTCCTGGAGAAGTTTTGACCCAATATTTTAGGTGGGTTTGGAAGCGTATGTTTGACTAAGAAAAAAGGTACTTTCTATCAAAGATGATATTTTGATTCTCGGAATCGCAATGAAATGAAAATCTCTGGACACAAAGCAACAGACTCAAGTCAAGAGCATCTCTTGGCATTTTGTGCCCCGTCCAATGTGATGCCCAAACATTATTCCAGACAGCATGTGGGAGCCTGCTCTGGACTGAAGGTGTGTCTTGTTTTTTATCCACATCCCGGAAGTGGGAACAGGAGCCCTTGCTCACGTTTGGGGGCGGGGTGGACAGAGAGGAAATTTCCTAAGAGTTCACAGTGCATGAAGGGTTAAGGGATATCCGATGGGTTACGTTTTCTGGAGCAGAGATGAAGAATCTCTGAAAATTCGATTAAATTTTTTAAAAATCTCCGTACTCTTTGCTCTTGTAATATGTTCAAGGCAGAATACGACTCATGGGAAATCCGATAAGGATTCACCATCAAAAGTGGGTAGGCAATAACTTTCCTGCAGGTGGTTTGCTTTGGTTATTTTCCCACTGCAAACGTATGGCATACTTAAAGGATAAACCAAGAAGGAAGCAGTGGACATTAGCCTGTGTTGTGGAGAAAGAAGATCTGGACTATTTGTGCATTTTCTCCCTAATGAGGACAAAACACGTGCTAACTGATAAAGGATTCCCTCCTGCTCTATGGGCTCCCTCCTCATGGAGGCTGGGTGGCAGCCTGAGGCTCTTGTGGGAGCTCTGGCAGCTCTTAAAATCCACAAGGCAGAGGCTCCAGACCAGCTTCCTGGTGTGTGTGTGTGGGGGGTGAGTGTGGCCGCATCTGGGGTCCCTGCCTTCGGATCAAGGAGCCACAGAGAGAAACCAACAGGGTTGTAGACAGGAGCTCACACTGAAAGTCTGGAGAGCAGGAGTTCTGAGTGTGGACCTGATAATCCTCTCACTGGAGCTTGTTCCAAGGGTGGTGGGGAGGTGTGGGGAGTTTCCAGTGCTCCCGACTTACTGCTTCTCTGGGTGGTCCTGGGCTATCCATGGAGGGGTGGAGTTTAGTGCAGACCCTGATTCCCATGATGACTTTTACCCCCCGGGTGCAGACGGCAGGAGACGGAGGGAAACCCTAGACCCTGGGTTTGCTGCTTGTTTTCTCAGATCGTCCTGTGTCGAGTGTCCCCCAAGACCACAGGCAACTACTTTTGTCCTTAAGAAGACCCACAAGACTCAGTAGAGAGGTGTCCTGGTGGCTGTGATTTCCTTCAGTGAAGGGAGACCAAGCAAAACCAGCAAAGGGCTTGGTGGATGAGGTGAAATCTGAGGAAACGAGCATAAACTTCCAGGAAACCTTTTCCAACGTCGGGCTTCATCACCACAGTTAAATGGCGACAACGGGTGTGAATTGTCCCCCAGGGAGCCTCCTCAGACCCACAAGACTCTTACTGGAGGCTGGTCTCCTAGGCACCCTGTGCCTGGCATCGACGAAATTCCAGATTCCCGCTGGGGAGCAGGTCAGGGCTTCAGAATAAACCATAATGGTTGCAGGAGAGTGGAGACTCAGGGGGTCATTCTTCTTGGGGAATAGCCTAAAC